>NW_015114340.1:28150-87403 GCF_001443285.1 Poecilia latipinna | reverse complement strand
TCCCTGGGAAAAATTTTTTTTTTTAAATTTTCTTTTTTTTTTTTTTTTTTTTTTTTTTTTTTTTTTGGCACGGTCGTTGATGCCATTAATTAAATCCAACCACGATTTACGATTTACGAGCCGCATGCGCAGAAGGAAGCTGACGTCACAGCAGCTCCAGTTGGCTGCCTATTGCAATCATTCAAACTATTAATTAGATTTCTTATTTCAGCTACTTATAGGGCTGAAGCAATTAATCTGATTAATTGATTGAAATAATTGTCAACTCATTTAGTGATCTATAAATCATTAGCCGGAGTATAAATACAGACTCAAAAAAAGACAATCTGCTGAAAGAACAATACCCTCAGCAATAATTAAGTCACAACCGCAAAAAATCTGCAGAATTTGCCAATTTTTAATCCACTTGATCGATAGGATAATGGATTACTTGTAACTGAAGTCGGATTTTATTTTCCCGTCAGCATCGAGCAACTTCCTTGTTCCTGCTGCATAAATAGCATTCTTAAACATAATGCTGCCACGTAAAATACCAGTGAAACACACTGCAGTGTCACTGTAACTAGACTGAAAAGATTAATCGTGACGGGTTGATATTAAAATAATCAACTAATTTAACAAATTGCTAACTTTAATATATTTCAAATATTTTACTTTAAAAAAGTTTGAGGTAAAATTGAAAATTTTCAGAATTTAAAAAAATTTTAATCTGATTATCAGAATAACTGAGTAACTGATAACTAAAATAATCGTTAGTTTATCATCTTCTCAGGTTCTATACGCTTCAATGTTCCTGTGGCATAACATAGCCTTCCTAAAGCAAGATGCAATAAACTATTTTAGTAATTAATCACACTCAAGATATTTCTTTTAACCCTTTTTTATGCAATGTTCAAAATACATTAAAATGTACAAAATAAAAATAATTTCATCATTTAAAAACAAAAATGCAATAATATTGCATTCTTTTAGTCGCAATGGATGCACATTTTTCTTTTATTCAAAATAGAAAATGTATATTTTTAGTACAGTTTTTGGCTAAATTACCTCAGAGTGTTACTTTTTTTCAGTCTGTGTACTCTAGCTAACGATTAATCGATCTCTTAATTCATTAATTATTTCAATAAATATTTTAATCACGATTTAACTTGTCACAATGATAAATCCTCCCAGTAATTACTGTGATAAACACTAAAGATCCTGTTTTGATACCACTTTCAAGTAATATATTGATAATGGCATAAGTTTTTCCTCTGAAAGACAAACGTATATTTTGTAAAGAACACTTAACGCGTACCCTGGCCATTGCCTTACTGCGCTGTTCTGCTCATTCAAATTCAATTCAGAAATACTTTATTTAATGGCCCTTTGGGATCAATAAAGTACTTTTGAACTGAATTGAGTCTTAAACATCTGGCCTTCTCGTTTGAATAACAGGGTTCTGGGTTCTGTGTCGTATGTAATGCGCTAGCCTACGTGTAGCAACGGCTACATGTTCTTAGCTTGCAGATAAAAGCTACATTAGCTAAGCTAATTTCTTAGTTTGGCAGTAAGTACTACAGTAAATATCACTCTTTATCTTAGAGGCGAGTTCTCAAAAATTGTGATTGAGTAATAATAGTAAATGTACTTATGATGTTTATAAGTTGGATAGGACGCAGGCGAAACTAGTAAGCTTACGACTTGTTGTTATGGCAACGCCATAGCAACTCGATTCTTCAGTTAAGAATTTGCTGAAGTGTGACGTCACATGAGAGCTCAGTAGTAGCTTGTGTCGTATGTAATGCTGTATCTGCCGATTATGCCAAGGTTTTGGAGCCATCCCTTCTGTGCTTTTTAAAAGGTTTGAATCTCAACCTTTTCTATCCATCCCCAGAAAATAAAACTGTAGGTAAAATATGTTTATCTGTTGATCCTGTTAATAACAAACTCATACAGCCTCATTTCAAAAGGAGCTCTTAACATCTGTTAAACATTGGGACAGATTTGTAGAAGGGATTTCATGGAAAAGGGTCTGGATTACTTTTATCATATTGTATTATTATTGGATAAATATATTCATTGCTACAAATTCACTGAAAGGAAATCATGTTTTGCTGCTTTTTTTTAGTTATAAGTATTGCATCAGATCTATCAAAGGCTAACAAAAAATGGCCGTTAAAACGTTTGAAACCTAAACCCCCTCGCCTTTTCTTTTTATTTGCTTTTTATCTGTACTGTTGTTTTCTGAGACATGCAACAATGTCATAAACAATTTACAGTACACTGTAAATGTCTTCAAATAAAGTGTTGTATGTAATGCGCTAGTTCGATGCTATTACGCTTACTGGAAATTGCCTCAGCTGTAAACAGCCGGCCTCCACTGCTAAAACAGAACAACATGGCTGTTCATGTTAATTCAATATTTGGAAGAGTGGCTAACAGGGACTTCGTTTGTTTCCTCCGCTGCCATTGTTAAAACTACAATTATAAAAACAGCGCAAAAAATCTACGTCATCTTTCACTTAGGCTGCTGCTGGTCGCTGATTGGCCCGGAGGGAATCCAAGCGAAGGGGAGAAAACCCACTCTGATCTTTTTGTCGAGCAGAATTGCACGGGAAGGCAACGGCAAGGCTAAAACGAAACTTACACAAGTTGAGAATATTTACACCTCCAAGCAGGGGTTCCCCAACCCCAGTCCCAAGTTCAATAGCTGCCTGCTGGCTGAAGTCTGACTTGAACAGCCATCCATCTTATTGCAGACAAAGACACAATAAAACTGACACTTCATTTGCAGACTGGCTGTGAAAAGAGATGCGTTTGAGGGAGCATCAGGACAGCTGTCAGCCTGCTATTGTCTGGAGTCGGATCACACGACCCAACAGCTGCTGCTGAGGGAACAATGATTCCCTCACCCCCTTTTTAAAATAGGTTATCCCCCAAAAACACAGCCTCTAAAGTGAAGAAGGTCAAGGAAAGTCTGTATCCAATAAAGATCAAGTGTGTGCTTCAAACTATGCTGTCTGCGTCTGCCAGTTAAATTCTCGACATGTCTGCCATTCCAGGCTGAGCTGGTCCAAGATCCTGCTGGGAGAAACCTCCAGTCCTCACCTGTCTCAACGAAATTAACCACGGCAGCAGAAAAATATAATTAAAGCAGCAGGCTGGTGGGTTACAAAGCAGGAAGGAATGTTGGAGGGGGTGGGGAGGGTCAGAGGAACAAAAATAGAGCCACTAATGTAATGTTTCTAAGTCAAGTCCTAACATGCTGCTGAGCTGAGGAGGAAACAAGAGGCAAACATGAGGAGAGACGGGACGCAAAAACAAAGAGGGAGGCATTGGGGGGGGGAAGCAGTAAAAAGGGCCCTCAGGTAGATCAGCCTCAGGGCCTGTAAACGCTGGAGTCCAGTCCTGACAAGATTAAGTCGGTTTTAATTAGTACGCAGGTAACTTCGCGGTTTTCTCTCCTTTAAAAACCCACCTGAGCGGTGAAGAGCGGAGCCGCGGGTAACGGGGGTCTCTGCTGAACACAAGCCGACTCGGGACGCTGATCCTCCCGCATGAATGTGTCCGAAACAAACGTTTACCAGCGCAACAACACAAACCTGTTTGACAACTCGTGTGTGCTGGCCGAGGCCCCGCCCACCCTCGGCTGATTGGACCAATCAGGCGTCTTCAAGGAAATAACCCGAAGGAGGATCAGGTCACGTGACTACCTTACTGTTTTTGATTTCTGAGCGAGAAGATAAGCCTGTAATTTACTGGAAAGAGGCTTGGTTCTTCACATGAAGAGCAGAAATGATAAAAAAAAGAGTAACGACAGCTTTCAGCTGATAAGATTATTAAATAAATGCAATGAGCAGATTTTGGTGCTTTAGTTGAATGAGAGCAAATCTTTACTCAGACTGGACTCTGAACTGTACAGCATATATTATTACTGCTGATAAGAGTTAGCAGGAAACTGTGTAAACTTTACCACGAAGTTATCCGGTTGATGAGATGACGTGACATTTTTCACGTCACAACCTGAAAAATTTAAGGAGCTAAATTGGGTCCAAAAATGTTGTAGAAAAATAAATAAAATTTGGAGCAGCAAATAAAAAATAAAAACCACAAATATGGAAGGAACCAAGTTTAAAAACTTTCAGTTTCAAAATTGTTTCAAAACTGTTTTCTTTCTATTTCAAGTCTTTAATTTTGAAAGTGAAATGTTTTGAAACTGGAACATCTTGAAACTGTACTTTTGTTTCAATTTATTTTCTTTAAACTTAAAACTTATTTTTCAGGTTCAAGATTATTTCAGTTTCAAAACTTTTCAGTTTTAAAATAAATTCAGTTTCAAAACTTTACTGTTCCAAGATTATTGTTTTAGTTGCAAAATTACTGTTTTAAAATTATTTTTCTCAGTTACAAACCTTTTTCCATCTTTTTCCTTTTCAGTTTCAGATCTTTTTTTTAACAGTTCATACCCCTAATGTAGCTCCACTTGACTTCTATTTTAAGTGCTTACATCTTATTGACATTTAATATATAAACCTTAGAGCAGTTTTTATAGCATTTTCAACAAATAACATCCCATAGAAAAGAAAAAAAAATCCACTCATGTTGCAAAGATTTAGCATCTTTCTGTTTTAAAACCTAAAAATAAAATTATGGTTCTTTAAACATGAGAACACTTTTTTAGTAGATATTTATCAAAACTATAGGCAGCCTTTTTCAAATTGCAATGAAACATTTGCCGCCCTAAACAAGTTTTATTTATCCATGTAAAAATTTTCCCTCCAGTCCACAGTTGTGCAGTACTTTGATTAATGTAACGTGACAAAATGAAGCGATCACAGCATGCAGAGAAAAAGTAATAAAAAGGAACATTATGTACACATTATTGATGCTAAAATGTTTTATTTTACTTATATGCATGCAGTGTTGGGACTTTTCAACCAATTACTTACAAATATAAAAAAACACATGAACACAAAAACCTTTAGTCAAATTTAATCACAGAGAAAAACATCCGAGTGTCGATGTATCGTTCACTTCACTTTATACAATGAACAATGATCTACACAGTACATATAAAAATAAATAAACTTTCACCAAAGACAAGAGACTTTTAAAATTTCTTGAAGGGAATTTTAGTTTAGTTCGTAGCTCAGAGTGTAAGATAATGTTGGCACAGCAGGTAAAATATTTATATGTAAGCATGTGGGTGAGAATCCAAACTGCACATCCCCACTGAGGCATTTTTAAACATCCAACGCATTATCAGGGAAAAATAATTTATGCATGTCTGCAGAGAGCGCATTTTGAGATTTCTTTGAAAAAATGTGCAGCCTTTTGACATTTTGCCTGATGCAGTGGTATTTAAAATGCAGGAAACATCTCAGTAGGGTGATTAAGTCTTCTTTCACTCAGCTGAGTCACTCTGTGTGCAGCATGAAAACTGAACACACAGCTGAGGAAAGGCCTCATTTATGATGAAACCTCAATCATGATCTCAATGTTAGTTTGTGGCCTTAGCAGTAAAAATGCCCTGCAGAAAGTGCAACGAAATGCTGAAAATAAACAGCATTATGGGAAAACTAGTTCATACTGAAATTATAAACAGGTATTTTTCTATCGGTACAATCAGAATTGTAATATTCAGTTAAATAACTTTGTGTTTGTTCATTTTTATGTTTTATAACAGGTGGGGAAATTTAGCCTGCCCATATTTGTTAAAAACGGAGGTGAAAGTGGTTTATGTAACTAAATGTAACTTTAAAGAGCAGTAATGCGTCACTGTGGTCTGTCTTTATAACAAATGGTCACTTCACATTCATCCAGATTTTCCCCACGGACTGGTAAAGATGCAGCAAAAGCCTTAAAATAAATTCATCTTTCACTGCAGTAGTGTCGAATCCAACTCGAATAACAGAGCAATTTGATGAAGAAACCTGACCCATTTTTAGCATCCCCAAGCAATCCCTTAAATGTCAGTAATAATGGTCTTAAAAAGTCTTAAATTTGAGTCAGTAAAACCTGATTTTAAAGACCTGTATCTCCACAGAAATATACAAACATCATCCTGCGAACTAGCGATAAAGTCGCACTTATCCATGATAGATGCAAAAAAGCAGCTAGCAAAGGTATATCAGCAGCTAGTTAGCGATAGCCTCGACCACATTGAATTGCAGAACGCAATGAAGAAAAAAAACTGTCCTGTCGAAAATATTTGTATGAATTTAAGATGGTTTAAGGCCTTAATTTTAGATCAATTTAAGACTTTTTAAGGACGTATAACGAGCAAAGAGGAATCGGCAAAGATGTTTATCCTGTTGGCCAAGAGGGTTAAACACAAATTCAAAATAATTATTTCTTAACATGAGATTTTTTTTTCCAAAACTGACTATTAACTGAAACTGTTTTTTCCCCCTAAATATTCTCATTGAAAGTGATGCAGCTTCAATAGAAGATTAATTTATTTAAAGGCTTTGCATACACTGCAAAAACACAAAATCATACCAAGTATTTTTGATGCAGTTTCTATTGTAAATATCTTAGTACACTTGAAATAAGACAAAATTGACTTAAAAGTAACTTTTTAGCAAAATATAGATTTTTTTAAGTCAATTAAAATTGATTAATTGATTAAAATAATTAAAATTGATGAAAAAGTTGTAGTTCTATTGTCAGATTATTTCACTTATAACAGGAAAATGTTTTGTCAGTGAAAATCAATATTAAAACAAGCTCCTGTTTCTTGCTGAAAGTTTACTTCTAAGTTAGTTAAACTTATTTCTAGTGTACCAAGATATTTGCTGTAGGAAGTTCACCTGAATTACCTGGTAGGACGTTGTGTTTTTGTTGTGTTTTTGCAGTGTAACGTCAGAGACCAGCAGCAGAAGCATGAGTTTCGCTGGAGCCTCGTTCTGAGGTAAAATGTGTTTCCCTCACTGTGTTGGCAGACAGGCTGTGGTTTGACGCGTCACCCTCAGAAACCACTCAGCAAAGTCACAACAAACTATTTTAAGTCTAGTTTCTGGAGTAAATATCTTCATACACTGGAAATAAGACAAAACTAACTCAAATAATTTTCAGCAAGATACAGGAGTTTGTTTTAAGTCAATAATTTCTTAATGTTGACTGATCTACATTTTACGTTGGTTTTTATCCCAGTTCATTTATGAATGCAAGCAGGCAGGAAACCTCTCCAAAGCAGGAAGCAGACAACAGCAGAGGGCATTCTGGGTAATATAACCAAAATAAATCCAGTCTAATGCCAGTGGGAGAAATGACTTGTGGTCTTTTAATAAAGACAAAACAGAAATCCTACAGCCGCTAACATCTGATGCTACTCAGATTGTAGCATCAGATCTTTGTTCAGAAAGGAAGTTGCACTGCGTCTTCTTCAAAGGTTTTTGTGTTGTTTCCTTCAGTAGTTCCTGTTGCAGCGCCCCCACAGGTGAAGAGGGGAACAGGTTTTTCAAAGGGTTTGTTTGACAGTGCAGGGTGAAATCCAACCACAGCAGCTGAAAATGTAACAAATGTTGCAGTTTTGGTCCATAATCAAAACGAACCAACCAGACTGTCAGGTGTTGAAACACTAAGAAAAAAACCCTTTGCAAGTCAATTCAGTCCTGTTTTTCTGTATCAATCGATTCTAAACTTCACATGTCTGTATCGATATCAGAAGAGAAAAAAGTGGATCGCTGAATTACTGATTAAATCAAGCTCCTGTACTTTGCTGTAAGTTAGTTTAGTCTTATTTGAAGTTTACTCAGACGACTGCGTTAGAAACTGGACCAGAAATACTTGGTAGTATTTTGTGTTTTTGCAGCGATGGAGGACGAATGCTCAGTAGCTTTTGCTTCAGGATACGGCGCAGTTTTTATCTTTCTCCTTGGCGCTCTGAGCTCGTCTCCGCCGGATGCTGCCTCTCAGGCCGCGGTCTCTCTGCGCCTCCAGAACCTCCTCGGGCCGCCTGGCCGGGCCGTCGTCGGGCTGCCGGAGCTGCGGAGGCAGAGGGATCCGCTGCCCCAGAAAGAAGCCTTCCTCCTCGGATTCGGAGGAGGAGGAGCAGGTGGAGCAGCAGTCCTCGTGTTTGTGGGGTCCCTGCTGGAGGCTCAGGGAGCTGCAGGAGCTGCGTGCGTCTCTCCGGCTCTCGGCCCTCAAGTCCAGAGTGTCGAGTCGGGGTCTGTCGGACCGGCGCCGCTCCAACCCCGGAGGGAGGACGGGGTCAGAGGACGTACGGGAGCGGCCCCAACCGCGCTTCAGGTGATGACGATGATACGAAGAGCCGTCTGAACAGGGAAAAAAGGAAATTAAATAAAGTAATCGCTTGATAAAACGAGCTCAATAGTTTCAACTTTTATTATTTATTGTTTTTTTTTCTTCTACCAAAAGCTGGATGATAAAAGCCTTCAGTCTGGTGGTTTGGTCTGTTTTTTGAAGGACAAACCATTCATCATTTTGTTCATTTTGAATATTTAATTTTTTTTTGTTTCAAAGCCAAATATTCATTAGAATTTAAAGTTTATTGACCTTTGAGCATGTATTCCTGCAGTATTAAGCCATTAAATTGTCTCAAAACAACATTATCATTTATTACAATAACTTCTCGAACAATTTATTGTCCTGCTAAATTTGTTATTGTGACCTAAAATTAATCAAAACCTTCTAGAGATTAGAGATGGAGAAAAAATTGATTCCATAGAGAATCGCATTAAAATTTAAAAATGCTTAAAATCTGACATTTTGTAAAATTACACTTTGACTAAATAATAAAAATGCATATAGCACCTAAAAACGGACTCTGTTCGGACCGTTTATCTTTCCTCCGCCATCTTTAATTCTGTATCAACGCCTACTTAAGGATGACCAGCGGCGCCCTCTGCTGGATGGCAGCCAAACTACAACACTAAAGGTTATCAGTTAATCGATTGGAACTAATTTTAATCTAATAAATCATTTATCAACAGCAAAAGAAATTAAACAATATATTTTGTTGTTTTTGTAGCAAAAGCCTGAACTTCACTCTTTGTGTCTTAATCCCAATGAAAGACCTGGAGTTGTAATCTGACCAAACATGAAAAGTTAAATGAGAGTTTCATTTTTAGCAAACCAGCGACCCATCTCGGCCAACACAGAACCACCAGGGACTCTGCTTACCCAGTAGATCCATCTGTGGTGGGACGCCTCTCTGAAGGTGCAGCCTGCTTCCAAAACCCCCCACCTCACCATCGTCATCCTCAGTCTGCTTGGACTCCATGCTGACATGAAGCCTCTCTTCCTCCTCCTCCTCATCGTCGTCGTCTTCCTCTACAGAGTAGCTGCTGCTGATCGGCTCCCTGAAGCTGACTCTGGCCTGGCCGCTGCGCGTCAGCGGAGGAGGCAACTCGGGGGGCTGGTCCTTCCGATGGGATGGGGACAGAGGGGACGGGGACAGAGGGGACGAGTCCCGCGGCATCAGGTCCCGGGACTTAAGGGGCAGAGGAGGTGGGAGGACGGGGGAGCTGTCTGATGATGGCGGCGGCGTGTCTGAGGAGAAAAGAGGGAACAATCAGAGAAGAGGCCTGATGTGGCGACAAGAACAGGAAATGATTGAGATCAATGATGAATATTGTCAATTTGAGGCCATTTTCAAAATTACAATATTATGAAAATTAATGCTAACTATTATCAGTACTAATACGTTATTATGACTAATAATTATTATAATATAATAATTATTAGTAATAATGACAATTATAGTAATTATGATAGTTATATTATTATGTAATATAAAAATAATTTATACTAATGTGAGAACACTAATTTAGAGATTAAAAAAAATATTTCAAAAGAACATTTAACTCTAGAACTGGAAACATTTTAAATATAAAAATAAAACAACAGAAACAAGTTTCTCTAAACAAAACTGCACTTTAAAAAACAATAATCATTCAGATCAGGTGACCTAAACTAACCATTTCACACTGGGTTTAAATATTTTCACTGGGTTTAAATATTTGTCTTATCTCTAAAAATTACGGCTTTTCAATAATATTAAAGGAGAGTGTCTCTTATCGTTTTAGTTTATCATGCGATTGATGTATTGCTAAGTGTGACGTTCTTATCAGAGACCAAACTAAAGCAAAGAGAAAACAGGAAGTCATTCAGTGTTTTAACCCGCTATTGTTCACAGAATCGTTTTAATTGCAGAGACATTTTAAGTATGAGCAGCCAGTCTGAGGTCATGCCACATCACCTCAATTAGAGTCACGGCTGGACTTTGGCTAGGCCACTCCAAAGCCAGAGGTGTGCTTCCTGACCGGTTTGGGTCTTTGCTGCTGACTGACCCTTGTGTGCGTCCTGAAGCTTCCCCTCACATCTTTTTTCTGAAACACTGAGCCAGACTTCCTGAGCCTAAACTCTGGTCCTGGGAAGAGGCCAGATCCCTCCTCAGGCTCCCACTGGGGTTTCTGTTACCTTGCATTGCCTGATTTGTCTTTTCCACCCAGTTCCTGCAGTCTTTGTTGGTGGAGGTTCCTCTTGAATTACGACCAGTTAGTCCAGTATTTCCATTCAGCTCCTCCTGCAACTGGACACCCGTGGCTGGCGGTTTGACGCTGTTGTCCCCTGGCAGCAGACTGTAGTGTGGAACGTCGCTGGGCCAGCCGTTTCCCAGGTGAATGTGAGGCAGAGGCGAGTAGGAGCCTCTTGGAGGAGGATGGGCGGTGTGTGGAGGAACCCCATTCTGAACTGGAGCGCTGCAGTGAAGCCCTGAAGGAAGCAAATCGCATGAATATTTAACAAAAACAGCTAATGTTCTCACACTTTAATGCCTAATCAGTCATTTTCACCTCTACTCTCCACTGCAGTGTGAATGCAGTCCTGTGCAGGAGAGTGTTTGACGCCCTCTAGTGGCTGCAGAGGGGAGCCGCAGGGCACCCTCTCCGGCGTCCCCCACCGCCTGCCGTGATGGGGAGACCTGCTCTGCAGCGCCGAGTCGCAGGAGTCCGAGTTGTTGGGGTCGTCGCCCAGGGAGCAGGACCTGGAGCAGAAGATGAGGCCCCCGCGTGGGAGGAAGGGCCGGCCGAGCAGAGGGAGCTGGCAGCGCGCGCAGCAGAAACACGACTCCACCGCGTGCCAGTGCTGACCCTCGTACGTCATCTGGCCTTGATCGATACCTGAGGAGAGACTTTCAGGTGATTATCTGCTACATTGATGAGTATTCTCTTTAAATATTAAAAATAAATCAGTTTTGCTAGACATTACAGGAGGCTAGGGTTGGAACGATTAATTGTAATCAATCATGATTAATCGGGTTTGAAAACATCAACTAATTTAGTAATCAATTAATCATTAATTGGAGTATAAAGACTCAAAAATTTTACATTTTCTGAAAAACAACACTCTTAGGGCAGTAATTAAGTAAAACCTTTACAAAAAATATATGTTTAGCAATTTTAGGGCTGAATCGGATTAATCCCTTATTGAAATAAACATCAACTAATTTAGTAATCAATTAATCGTTAACTGGAGTACAGCAACCTGACTTTGGGACCACAACGTTTATGAGTTTTCAAAACTGTAATCCTGTTAAACTCGACATGAATTAGCAAATTAAAAATAAATTATTGTGAAAACTTCCCCGTTTAATAAGCAGTATTAGATTTTTTTTTTCTTAGAACACGGAGGAACAAAGTACTTTAAAAAAAATCAAACATTTCCCATACTGAATTTTTATGCAGGTCTAATAATGACAAACGCTTAAATACATGTCTAGATTTTTACATTATGATTTAGCAAATCAAATAAAGGATGTAAATGAAATATAAAGAAACAAAATAGATTTTTTTTCTCTACAAGAAAATGCAATACTTTTCAAAGTTATGCAGGAACCCTGTATAAATTCCTATCAGTAATACATTTAGAAATATACACACAATAAAATCACCTGGAATGATTTAATCACATTTTGTCTAATTTTCTTTTAGGCTAACAAAAGGAAAACAGGAAGGAGGGAAAATTGGCAATTGGCCATTACTGTCTAATAACACTTTGATGACTTTGGATTAATGAGTTGCAACAACAATTAATTACCTTTTGGGATCAATAAAATATTTTTGATAACGCTTTATTTCATTGGGTGCATAAGACGGACATGAGGATGTTATAAACATGGAATTACACCTGTTATAAACATTAAAGAGTCTTTATGAATGTCCGTGACTTTGCAGTAAAATGCCATTTTTACAAATTAATGCAAATTTGGCACTTTTAATGGACTTTTAATCCAACTTTTAAAGCACCTTTGCATTAAAAGTGTCATAATTTACCGAACAGTCATAAGACTCCTTCATGTTTATGACAGGTGTTATATCATGTTTATGACAGTGTCATGTCAGTCTTATGGCGCCCCGGCACATAAAGGGTTACTGTATTTCTGAATTGAACAGAGTAGAACTGCCTTGTACCTATTGACTCTCCGCAGGTGTCGCAGTATTCTGCGTACAGGGATTCGTAGCAGGAGCAGCAGTACGGTCGGCTCTCCCTCATGATGTAGCGCTGACCGCCCAGCGCCGCCTCGCACTCAAAGCAGCAGAAGTGCTTCATGTGCCAGTACCTTCCTTCTGCCTCCGTACACTCGTCTGCTAGAATAATCTGGAATAAAGGGTTGGACAGGTACGTAAACAAACAAACACTGACAGTTTGGGTAAACAGAAACAGGAAGTGGATTGCAACCCAGTGCCCTCAGAGCCGCTGTGGGTCAGATCCTTCAGCAAACTAATCTCTTAAATCACAGCGAGCGGCCAGGCGAAAGAGACTAACATAAACCTTTAAATAGATTTAATTAATGAACAGAGATTAAGTTAGTGAATTATGTTTATGATCAAATGGAGACGGGGAAAATTCAAGCAGTTTTAAGGTACGTTTTCAAACTTTTCCAGGACTTTGGAGATAAAAAAACAATACGATTCAGGTCACTATTCTGTTATATAATTTATTAATAATACGTTATGATGGGATGGACTGAAATTTATCAAGACAATAAATTTCACTAGAGCTGAAACGATTAATCGGATTAATCGTGATTAATTAATTATTGAGATAATCAATTAATATTGTATAAAAAGTTACCTTAAGCTTAAGCAGTTAAATATAAAATCTGTAGAATCTGCTATATTTTTTCCGATTAATCATCAGGACAAAAATCGATTACTAAAATGATCATTAGCCGTAATCATGAGGAGAAGCATTTCTTGGACAAAGGACAACCACGCACCTCATCGCAGGCCTGGCAGCGGGGCTTCAGCCTCTCGGCGTGGTGCCGGCCGCAGTAGATCTGCCCGTCCTGGAAGAAGTAGATGAGGTCGACCAGCAGCTCGCTGCAGGACGAGCACTGGAAACACTGGGGGTGCCAGCAGCTGCCGTGACCCGCCCGGCTGGCAAACACAGCTATGTCTCCGCCGCTGATCTGTCTGCCACACTGGAAAAACAGATGAGGTTGGGTCGGGTGTGGCGCAGAGGGAAGGAAGTGAGGTGGTGTATCCTTCAGCAAATGGAGAGGACTCAGTAATTTGCTTCTGCAGCTCTGTGATCAGTAACTCTGTGTGCTGCAGCCTCCAAGCGTTACCTGCACATACATGCAGCTACGCTTAGCGTCAGCCTGACGCGCTCTGATACGTTTTAAGAAGCTTTCACATCTGTGCATTAATGCTGGATAAGGAAAACCTGAGCGTTGTATAGCTCTGGTCATGAAATATGATCATGATGCTGTAAGTGTTGTGCACCTGCTGGCAGATGGCTCCGGTCATGGTAACAGGGAAAGGTCTGACGACGCCTCTGCCCAGGTTATCTCGTTTTCTCTGCTGGCTGAACGTACGAAGCTCTTTCTTCTCCTCATCATTCAAAGAGTTGCAGTACTGAGGCTGCGAGAAAACAGAGATTACTGGTAGAAACTTACAGATTTATGAGACATTTTATGTAAAAATGCAGCAGCTTCAGACTCAGAAACTTTGTTTTAGTCCTTTAAAAATCTTTCAAAGTGTCACTGATTACTGATATTTCAAAAGTACAATCAGATAAAAAAACTGAGAGAAAGAAAGGATGGATGGAAAACAGATGGATTTAGTTTTCATGTTTTCCACTCGTCTTCCAACCAGTAAAGTGTTTTTGTTTTTTTTTCAGTCTTTTTCCTAAATTCAGCTCCAGTTTTGAAGGTGTTTCTGTAACGGTGTGTTCCAGAGCTGACCAGGTGAGTCTCTCTGCCTCTACTGGAGCCCGTTACCTCGCTGTCGTGAGCCGGAAGCTGGTGCAGCAGCTGTTTGATTCTGTATCTCTCCCCCGGACTGTTCACATAAGGCACCCTGTCTTCTGGCAAGCAGCTGAAATACTGGTACACCTGAATCCGGAGACAAGTTTGTTCACAGAGGCAGAAATGAGAGACTACGGGCAGCAATTTACCCACTTACAAAGCAGTTTATGAAATTACTGCCTATCAAATCATTTGGGTCTGTGTACGAACACGTCCAGGTGAAGGAGAGCATCTGAGTTTAATTTATATCCTGTCTCTGACCTGTTCGGGCTTGAGCCCAGGTGGGACCCAAGCGTACTCCTCGGAGGCGCATCCCGAGTCGTCGTCGGAGATGGAGTGCCTCTGGAAGTCCGACACCAGCTTAGTCATCATCTTTTCCAGCTGCCCTGGCACCAACCGCACCGCATGCTCCTCCCGCACACACTTGCAGTGCACGCAGATCTTCCTGTGGAGACGGAGACGGTCTTAAAACTGATTTACAACCAAAGCAGAAACCTGATCAAGTGTTTCATTCAACGTCTAATGTTGCTTCAAGAAGCAAAGTTTTTAACGCTTGACAAGTCTTATATTTATGAGTTCTCCAGTTACTTTCTTCTTTGGAGAAACAAAAACAGTAATAAAATTGTTTCTGCTACACAGAGTTTTGCAAAACATAAGTTTTGCTGGGCGATAAATTGTCCCAAAAATTATTGCGATGAATGATAATATTGTGGTTTTGAATCCATTTTCAAGTAATATAATGATTCTGAACACATTCTCAAAGATCAATAAACCTTAATTTAACAAACATTAAAAACAGGAACTGGAAGACATTTTAAATATCCAAAATAAATAAACAAAACAACAGAAACAACAAATAAAATGAGCTATAAAGTCTATAAACAAAGTTGAGGTTAAAGCCCCAAACTGAAGACCAGCTTTGGAAGAAAGAGAGACAGAAAAGAGAAAAACATTAAATCATACAGATGGAAATGACTGGATTTGTTTTAATTTATCATGTTTAACTGATTTGTTGGTTCCACATCTTGAATTTTACAGAATAGACAAATATAAAATTACATTAAAATGGTTGCTTGCATTTATATTTATCCTCCCTGTGTCAATCAGAATTAAAACTCCACATATTTTCAGTTATGACTCCAAATAGTTTTGCAAATCACCTGACAAATCTGAAAGGCAACCCCAAAGTATCATACAGCCACCACCATGTTTCACAGATGATACATTCTGTTCAGAGTGTAATTTTAGTTTACCATCACACAAAGTGTTTTGTGTTGGCCAAACAGTTAAATTTTATTCTCATTGGACTGGACTATTTTATTTCTATAGTGCATTTTTAGGAATAAAATAATTCAAAGAGTTTCACATGATAAGGAAAATAAAACAAGCAAAAACAAAGAAATTAAAATGTTAAAGAGAAAATGATCACTGGTTGAAACACTTAATAATTTTCCACTTGTCAATTGAAGGAAGATCTAAACAATTTTTTGTGGCCTTGATCCAAAAGAACTCAGTGTTTCAGCATGTTTGCAGTTTTCTGGACTGCAAGCAGTCCAGAAAACTCATTCATGCGCCTCAGATTAGAGGCGCATGAATGAGTTCCTCTAGATCTTGTTGGTACATTAGTCCTTTAATCCTAGAAATGTTCGTCAGGATCTAGAAGGCCAACTTTGTAACCGACTTTATGTGGCTCTGAAGGTTCAGGTATAAGTCTTCGGTTTTTGCCTGGCCTGTATACGGCGCTTCTTCTTGACACTCTCTAATAAAGGCAACAACAAATCAGACAAACGTGTGCTGCATTTGTCTGTGTCTTTTATTTAATTATTTTTTAGAACCAACCCCACTAAAATTTAAAATTGGTGGTTGATCAACACTAAAATATCAGTGAGTAAGAGTACCTTAACAAGGCATTGTATTTGTTCAAGCTGGAACAAATTAACACTCTTAAAGATTAAGCTTTACTTCCAGTTGCTAAAATAGAGCCAAACAAAGAAACTCTGTAAGTAATAACAGTTTCTCATCGCAGTCATATGTCACTCCCTCCGCTTTCAACAGTGTAATTTACAAGGCACCAAGCAGGAGACGTTACATCACAAACCCAGCACAAGCATTTTTTTCATGCTGACTAACCAAGACCTCCTGCTGTCAGTTTGAACACAAGTAAGCAAATCTCACAAGAACACAACATCCAGATAATTTAGAGGAACCTCCGCCGAGTTCACGCCCTCCTCGGCCTGACATCTTGCAGCCCTCTGCATCAGGACCAGCACATCTGTGACAAGCAAGCAGCAAAACGAGGTCACTGACATAAGCCCGCCTGTCAATCCGGGACAGTTCTAATCTCTCTCTGCCTCGTATTGCAACCATCTTGTCCTCATACTGCATCGCGTTCAATCTGGAGGAGGGTGCGTGCTTGTGTGTGGGACCGGTGGAGTCAGAATGAAGCGCCCCGGGCTGCAAGCGAAGCATGACACTGTGTCCATACGCGGCTTTTACTTTACGTTTCTGTTGTGATTGCATAACAGCTTGCCAGCTGGTACTTGTGGCTCAAGTTCGTACGGCACAAAGCTGCTTTATGAGAGCACCCAGTCCCCAAGGAGCCAAAAAGCTGGCGTACCCAAACACATGACCACTGGTCAACCGCAGATTACTACTCCTCTAATCAATGGATTTATTTACAATGAGCTCTTTTTGAGACGCTAGTGACTGCTGCTGCTGCTGGAAACTAACTGCTAAGAAGCTTAGAAGGCTCTAATCAGAGATATTAATATGGGATAGAATTAATCGATTATTTAATCTAGATTTGATTGATCTTATCGACTAAGGATAACTTGATAAACGATCACTTTCCTAAAAATCAAGATAGACGATCGATCACCTTCCCAAAACACGAGGGGCTATATGCTGAATTAAAAAAAAATAAAATTAAAAAATCATTATTTTATATAAAATCTAACAAAATGTTACCCTCTTGCTTAAAAATAAAATATTAAAATATGTGAAACAGAAAGAATGTTAACCCTTCTGTTTACAAATGTGTGGGGTCCAACCGACCCCACACCCTCACTCGTATCATTTGCCTCGGTCCTTGCACGAACAAGGGTTAAAACGTTGCTTCGTAAAGTGAATCAACTCACGACAGCCCTCAAAATCATGTTTTTTTCATCATGTCACATTTTTTCTTTGCTACACTCTCCGCTTTACTGCCGTCACATCTTTAATTTTTGGCCGATAATGTTGACGCTGCTCCATCACGCAGCTCAGCTGAATGAGCGCTGCTAACATGAAACTTAAATGTTAAACTTATATTTCAAAACGAACCGCATGAAGAACATCTTGCACCCCATACCGGACTCTATTTGACCGTTTATCTTTCCTATTATCCGCCATCTTTGTTGACGCACCAGCGGCTCTGTTTACGGATGCCCAGCGGCGCCCTCTGCTGGATGGCGTCTAAACTACAACACTAAAAGAAGGTCCAAGCGGACGTCATCAGTTAATCGATCTGATTTAATTTTAATCTACTAAACCATTAATCGACAATTAATTGAAAATCTGTTATTGTTTAACTATAAAGTTTTCCTGTGACGCAGGTTTGGGATCAAACCCCTGAATTGTTGAAACCAATGCGGCCACAGCTGAGTTACCTACACAGCTGCTTAGCTACTGGTGGTAAGGGGCCAGTTAAAGATCTGGCATGATGGGACAGATGGTAAATGCATCACGTCTCAGCCAGTTGCACCAACAGCATTCCTAAACACTGTAACCAAAGACTGTAACCTTCAACCAGCAGCAGGTGGCACTATCACCTGGATCCAACAGAACCAGAGAAGAGTCCGAAACTATAATAGTATCAACATCAAACATTATAACACCAACTGTCCCTTTGTTACAGAGATCGACATGTTAATTTCAGTCATGCTATTTAACTTTCATCAGGTAAAGCTTAATCAGATTTAATGCCAGACAATAAAAAAGGTTATGTCTTTTAAAAATGTAAATATTTGGTGTATATAATATTTAGCACTGCAGGACATAAGTAGAGCTTCACAAATCGATTGTTTAAAGCCTGGAATCGGCCAATTTTACCTTTGATCAGCAATATTTTTGCCTATTTGTTAAAAGTAAAACCGTCCACCATTTTCAGTGTATAAAGCACCAACCAACAGGTCCCTCTTTAGAAATGAGATCTGGATGTCAGTGGGGGCTTACCTGGTTAAATAAAGGAAATAAAATTAAAAATAAATAAACACAAATAAAAATAAATAACAGCCTTTTTCAGGAAAATTGGTGAAATACATCTTGATGTCTTAATTATTTCATTTTGTTGAACATACAGCTACTGCATCATTAATAAAAACATCTCATTTTGTATCTTTTCTGTAGCATAATTACAGTCAGTCATTAAAAAACTAAATTGGCCAGTAAATCACCTGATTAGTTTGTCTCTAATCTTAGAACGCTCCACTTGGTCATCATGTTTACCAAATTTTGTGAGATAACAAAGTAATCTGACAGCACCATATGGACTTAGAGACAGCACAAACACATAATTAAGACATAAATGAGCTTTTATCTTCAAACAACTGTCACCTCAACAGGTAATTACCGTTTAAGCCTCCAGTCTAAATTCGTTACCTTGTGTGAGAATCATGACCAGTTAGTCCCATCCAGCGTGTTGATGCCGTCCATCCAGACTTCTGCTGACCAGCTGACTCTTAAAGCTCTGTTTACCGTCCAGTTTCTGCATCCTGTCTGTGAGAGGAGGACGCTCTACGACAGCTCCTGTCCAACTGGGATCTTCTCTGAGTGAGCGTCTCTTTTCAATGTCCACTCCAACCCTCCCACCCTCCTCCGTCCCGAGTGGGAGAGCAAACAAATGGCTCTGACTCACCAGATACAGCCACCCATGCCACCCAAAATCCAAACACATCTCAACTTTTTATGAGCAGAAGCAATTTTACTGACCAATTCAAAACTGGGAAAACTCAACTAATCAGCTGAGGATTCTACATATTTACAGTAAGCCTTGAAATGTTCAGTCGTTTTAGAAAATAATAAGAGAAAAGTCACTGTTTTTCCTTTTGTGACTAAACTGCTGCAGCTGATTCACAACAGATGGACGACTGCAGCTTCGGTGCCGTTATTAATCATACAAATAAGAGTTGCAGATTTTGAGCCTGTGAGCAACGCCGTCCTGTTCAGCATCTGTCGCGTTATGAGATCAAGATGGCCAAAAATGACGACAAAATATCTCTGGAGAAATATTAAACGGCCTCTGGAAAGTCACGACAAATCTCTGACGTCCACTCATTAAGGATTAAAAACCACCGAGATAATGTCCGCTTTCATTTTAGGCAAAACATGCAATTCACTTTGAAGCTTTTTTTACTTGTAGTATCGTATCAGCACAATTTAAACACTGTCAACAAAAAAAGAAGTAATTTGAACCAATTGTCTGATGCTACACTGCAAAAACACGAAATCATACGAAGTATTTTTAGTGTAGTTTCATTTCTTAGTACTCAAGAAATAAAACTAAACTAACTTACAAGTATGAATACAAATTTTACTGGATGGTAAATTGCCCCAGAAATTATTGCAACAACCGCTAATATTGTTTTCTGGAGACAATTTTACGATAAACTTTAATTTTGAAAAGAGCACTTAACGCTGGAACTGGAACATATTTTAAGTACCTAAAATAAAACACAACAACAACAAAAAAACAACTAAAATGGAAATAAAAACCGTGAATAAAATGGATTATTATGTCCCTGTAAACAAAATTACCGTTTAAAACATATTAATAATAAGAATGGAAATTAAGGAGCTTGTTTAAATTCATTGTGTGATTAATTGATTTATTGCTTATTGAAACACTTATGAGTAACTAAATTTAAGGGCTTGTTTTGAGTAATTAGTCCTTAATATTGATGAAAACGTACTAAATCCACTGGAAGATTATTTGACTTATAGGAAAAATGTCTCATTAGTGAGTTAATTTAATCAATATTAAGAAATTATTTACTTAAAACAAGCTTCTATATCTTGCTGATGTTATTTTTAAGTCGGTTTTGTTATGTTAAGATATTTGCACTAGAAACTGATGAGTTTGTGTTTTTGCAGTGTAATTATCCTCAATATTTCAGTCAGTAAACAGTGATAGAATCTAGCTGAGCATCCAGCGTAGCAGCTATATAATAATCCTCTTTGTGATAATCTAAAGCTGAGACAAACCGCAGGGGGACGACAGTAAACGCGCCTCAGATCCCAACAGATGGGCTGTGCCCCGTTAACTCCCCGCCACTAATAAGGGACGGACTAATTGCCACATGGCGACTGAAACTAATAGCTCCTGGTGACTTTGATCACTTTTGAAGCATGGTGGGGGACCTGCGGGTCAGCGGTAACTCAATTCACTTTCCGCCGGGCAGCGGAAGCACCATCTGCCCCCCACCGCAGATCAGGAAAAGCCCGGGATGAAGATGGATCGCTTCCCGCTCAGCCAGCTCCAGCAGCTGAGCCTGCGGTCTCTGGGAGGATCTTCTCCGCCAGCGAAGGTGTGACTCTTGATTGATTATTAAGGAGGATGAAATTAGAAGCAGACTCTGAGGTCCTAAAAACTGACCCCTATCAATCTCAATCACTTAATAACGTTCATGTGGCTCATTCTGCAGGATCGGACGTGGCTTAGCGGGACATTCGTCTCTGTCATTTTACCTGACATTTCCTAATCTGTCTGCAATGCGTAATGAAACAACATAAACTAAAAGTGCATTATGTTAAACCTGCAGTGACTGGAGGAGGAATATAACTGTATTTAACTGTTTCATAATGTAAAATAAAAATATATGTTTTGTCTTTTTTGTTCATCACTCTCTTTGACCTGTACTGAGGAAACCTTAAAAAATAAGAAAAATCTACTATTTGGACCAATTCATGACAGACTAATTCAATAAAATGTTTTTAAATTACATTATTTTACATTTAGTGTATTTTATTTATATTTATTCAGACTTGTTTAAGTTTTGTTACATTTAAAAACCTCTATATTTTATTGGTATCTGATGTGACAGACCAGCACATTTCTACTCAAATTTTACTCAGTTTTACTTTATTTTACAACTGTGAATTTTCTATCCAGCTCACAAAGGTCAATAGTTTGTGAAACTCCCCTTTCACTACAACTGAAACTACATGTATTATTTTTTTCATCTGCAACAGATTTGCAGATCTAGAAGATAAATGTTTTGCACATTTTACTCTGCAAACCATCAAATGTAACAACTCAAATGTAAGACTTAAGACAATTTCTTTAAGATACAGAGAGAAATGTACAAATAAAATAATGCTAATAAATAGTATCGTTGGCAACAGACGTGAGCTAATAGCTGAGATGAACAAGCAATAAATTTGAACGTAGTCATGACGGACGTAAAAAAGCTAGCTAACTAGCTAGCAATGTTATATTAGCAGCTATTTAGCGGCAGCCACCACTGCCTCGAGTCTGTGTGCGACCCAATTAAATAATCCTACCACAACAAAAATTCAGATCTGCGATTTACAAATTAAAGGTAAAACTAGATTTAAAAAAAAAAGAATTTAAGACATTTTAAGGACATACTTTAAACACAAATTTAAGACTTTTTAAGGATGCATGAAAACTATGGATTTACTCACAGGTTGACTCTAGTTACTGAATAGTGGACCTCTAAAAGTCACTGGTTGTACTGGGTTTTATTTAAAGGTATCAGATTAAAAGTGGTTAACACAAAGTATTTACATAAATAATTGATGAATGTCCTTTTATGTCAGAATTAAGAACTAATTAGTTTGGTCGATGATATAAAATCCAAAAGAAATGAATTAATGTTCTTGAGAAATTTTTGGGCGTATCAATACTTCTGTGAAGAACTCGGAATGTACCATGAGGTTCGGAGAATGGTGGAGACTGAAAAACAGAAAAGTGGCGGACAGAGGGCGGTGAAGATGGCGGCTTCCACAGCCTAATCTGGTTAATCTGAGTGACAGGATCAGATTGCCCACCGACCCAACCAGCTGGATATACATTACAGAAGCAGGAAGAAACGTCTGAAGGAAAACAACCAAACTTCACATATAGCATAATAATCACAGTGACTAACAGCTAAATTACAACAGTAAAAGTACAAAAGTCTTCGGCCCTTGATGTTTTCTGTTGCAGAAGTCACAAGTTTCAGAAGTTTTAAAGTCTTTTTTACTTGTTTTTAGATTTCCTTCAGTAGTTGTTGCCAGAAAAATGTATTGCTTGTTAAGCATCTGGATTCTGACCAATTAATTAATTAATAAAAGGTCATAAAAACTAACCAGCATTACATCAACAGACAGAAAACTTTGCAAAGAACTTGCTTTAATCTGGGTGATGCACCTTGTCTCTGAGTGTTTTTTGTATCGTTTGTTTGTTTTTTTTATCATTTCTCATACTGCTCATATGTGGATTGTAGACTTTTTTAGTCCTGACACATTTAATTTAATCTTCCAATTTTTAAAAGCAAACTGTATAATATTCAACTACAGGGCAGTGCAAGGCCTGCAAAGAAAACAAGTCCGAAAAAAAAGTGCAACAAAAACCTAAAGATGTAGAACTTATCAGGAGTGCACACTCTTAAAACATATGTAAAATATTCACATGGAAAAAAACAGAATACAGCTGCAACTTAAAAAAATAGGGCTAATCTGCAACATGTAATCACATTAAGTTTGTCAAACTTACCTTATTTACGCTTGTTTAACATGACAGCTTAATGAACCGAATACCTTAACTTAATGAACTTGTAACTAGAAAAATTGGAAATTTGCTAGAAAACATTCAGAAATTTTGAGATTACTCTCAGAAATGTTCTAGAAAGAAACATTTCCGACTTTTCAAACTCAGAAAATTTCCAAAAAATTTCCAAAAGTAAAATATTTTAAACTTTTGAAGCACAAGAATGTCCAGATCTTTCCTAGAAATTTTCTGATTAGTCTCCAAATTTCAAATGTTTTTCTAGCAAATTTTCAACTCTTCAAACTCTTAAATTTCTTAGTATTTTCTAGAAAATCTTTGAGATTAATCTCAAAATGTTGGAGTTTTCTGGAATAAATTTACTCTTCCTTTTTATATTATGAGTATTATATTACTTATGTTTAAACTTGTGTAGATAAAAGTGATTAATAGGATATTCTTAACAGAATTTGAACCAAAACTAAACCGCTTTAAGAGTTTTGGGTTGAACATATTTACAAAGGTTTTTATTTATTTATTTATTTTTTTATCTTAAATGCAATCTGGATTTTTTTTGGTACATTTTTGGCTTAATTACTGATCTTGTTATGCTTTTCTTTCAGCAAATGGCCTTTTTCTTTTGAGTCTCTTTACTCCAGTTAGTGATTAATCGACTTTTACAGTCGATTAATCGTTTCAGCCCTACAGCTCGGTTTTTACTTGCTATTTTCAGCTGCAGCAGATCCAGAGAGCAGCAGCAGCAGGAACTGTGACCCGACTGGAGGTGAGTTTTCATCCTGGGTGAAACACTTCCCCAGGATGAAGCAGCAGGTTTTACCTCCAGCCGTGGACGCGGAAGCCGGGGCACTGATCTCCGCAGCGCATGCAGGGCTGGCCTCTGTCTGGGTCCTCTTCCTCCTGCTTCAAACACAACATGAGGACGCTTTAGTTCACATCAGTTCCTCCGCTTCACTCTTTCAGGAGAACGACAGGCAGATATCAACAGATGCAAGCAAAGGCGGCGCTTTGCATGATGTGGTCAGAAAAACAGCCAGAAGCCGAGAACAGACAGATTTATTACATTTTCGCTTTGTCAGGGGTTTAGCATTAGTTTTCTGCCAAACTATTAACATAATAAACGAGGTACATGAATGGTTTTATTACACATTCACCACACAGGGTTGGTACACTTTTCCCACAGTAAGATTCAAACAGTTTTCAAACTTTTCCAGCACCAGACTTTAAATCAACTAGGAAAAAAAACTGTTTCTATGTCTTCTTAGTATTACATTGCTAAAAATGTCTTGTAATAGGATTCTTAATCATACAGCAGGGACAACGTAAACTTAAATATAATAAAATGTTATATTTTGAACTGTCTCTCACTCACTACACACCTGACAAAGCTAAGAACAAAACACTAATTTAACAACAAAAAACAATTTTAATAATGTTGTTTAGCATATAAAATATAAGATAACCTTTTTTCAATTAGTGAACGATAAATATTCAATGCACTGGAACAATCTAAACAAATCGTGTTAAGATAGATCACTTCTGAGCTCAAATTAAATGCTTCAACAAAACAAAAGTAAAGTTATTTTAAAAAATCTCTAAAAAAGTTTTCTGGCATTTAGCAAATAGAAATAATTTAAATAAGTCCAACTAACATAAAACATTAGAAGTTTGATCTGACTTAACTTCAGATACTGACAAGTTTTTTTTTTTAAATATCTAGTTTCAACCGCAAGTAACGTTTTGTAAATTTAGCCTTTTAATCAAACGTTAGATTGCACTTTATCACAAAACTGTGCTGTTTGATATCAAGCACTTTCAAGGATCTTATCCTTGAAATCAAGCACTTTCTGAATTGAAATTAAAGGATTTTAGCCACCAGTACAAACCCTGAACATCTGAGCTCAGATTGTATCAGCAGATCAAACCTCCAGGCTGAACTGAGCGCTGAATTAAAACAGACAAAACTGCTGAGCTTTGATACTAAAACTGCTTTGCTTCCATTCCTGCAGGAACGTGTGTGTGTGTGTGTGTGTGTGTGTGTGTGTGTGTGTGTGTGTGCGTGCGTGCGTGCATGCGTGCGCATATCCAGCATGCATTTTGCAGATCCAGGCCTCTTTTTAGAGATGTGAGGAAGGAAGCAGACACAGGATGAGAGCTGCACCCTTTCCCTCCCCATGCAGCTCTGCCGCTCTGCTCTTTTTTCTCCTCTCTACAGTAAACCAAACTCTGCTGCATCGCTCCTCTTATTTCAGCCAACACTTTACTTTTCGGAGAATAAGTATAAACAAACTCTGCACACGACTGACATGAGGATCAGAGAACCAAACAGTTGCTTCTGGCTGAGACCTAAAAGCGTAAACAAGCGGAAGGTATGAAAGCAATAAACTGAAGTACCTGTGCATACCTGCTCACCTGCCTTATTTCTAACCACCAACCCTAAAACTGGATTCACGTTAAGCCTGTTTTGCCAAGCTGAGATTTTTACGACTGCTTTCGAGAACGGCAGCCCATTAACAGTGGAGACGGCTCTGTTTTCACAGACATGTGAAGGCTGTCGGGTAAAAACCGACCTGTGGTTTTCTTTTATTTAACCTGAGTAAATATGTCTGGCTGTATAAACTAAAAGATAACCATCTGAAATGTAGGAGAAATCCAAAACACGCTGAGAATAATCTAATTGCATGCAGATTTACAAATTCACTTTGAGGGTTTTTTGCATATCGTCACGTTAAAACTACAAACTTCAATGCGTTTTACCTGGATTTCATGTGCGGATTCTGCCCCCTGTACTTCGATACCCTGCGATAAAATGAAATGCAGCCAGTTGCCTTAAGGAGGAGTCACATGGCTCCACATTCCTGCCTAAAACCCCTGAGGAGATTGTTGAGCAATCTCAACCGTTCATTTATAAATGGAGAGAGCGCATTGCTCTTATTGGAACATTTCTGTTCATTCACAGTTGCTGCAGAGCAATTGCTGCTTCAGTCCAATAACAGAAAAAAAGTTGCTAAATTTGTCAGTAGTCACTTTTTTAAAAAAAAAGTCTGTTGAGCAAAGGTGTTCAAAGTGGGGTCCGGGGGCCATTTGCAGCACTTTGACTGATTTTTCATGGCCCCCAGATCACAATTTAATTACAAATTACAAAAATTAGGACAAAACTACAACTTTTAAATCAAAATCTAGTTACAAAAATCTTAGATGCAACAAAAGTGATAATCTTTTCCATGCTTGGAACTCAGTGTTTCAGCTGTTTTGAAGTTTCTGAAATATGCAAAAACCATTTGAAGTTCTGATCATGTTCCTACAAAAAAAAAAAAAGATTTTATCTGTTTAATTAAAATACTTTATGCTAAGTTTATTACTGAGTAGGTAAAAAAAAATCAGCATTTTTGGTGATATTGTTTAAAATTTATATTTATTTTGAGCTGATGATTTTGGCCCAAAAGTGGTACAAAAGGTTTGGACACTGGGGCTACGCTTTAACAGAGGGGTGAGTTACTTTAATAAGCTCTGGTGAACTGTAAAAAATAAAATAAATTCTCTAATTTACGGTAAAATACTGCCCATTGTGGTTGCCAGAACTTTACCATACATACAGCTTTTACTGTATTCATACAGCAACATCTGCCGGTATAACGTAAATTAGATACTTTTTTTTTTTACCAGTGTGGCTTTTGGCAGGAATGTGCCGCCATACAGTCACCTAATCTCTGTATGAATCCAGCTGCTCTGTGAAGGCCTTAGAGGTTCATTAGAGAACACGTCCAGTTTCATAAAAGCTGGTTTTATGGCTTGCATGCAAAGAGGCACTAAGTGAGAAGTAAAAAATAACTCCACTCATGGCTCTGATGCAAACATGGTGGTGGCAGCGTCATGCTGTGGGTAATTTTCTTCCGTAAGGGAGCTTGTGACTTCCATCCGATCTGGCTAAACCTAAGCTATTTTCAAAAAAGAACAGGGTGAAAACGTATTTTATAAAATAAAATCCCAATAAAAGGCAATGAAGATGGATTATAATGTTTAAAATACAGATGATTTCTTTGTGACTGGGTCCTTCCACTTTTTGTTTCCTCATAAAAAGGTAACTCCTCGTTACTCTGACAGGCTGACTGAGCCTTGGAGGCACATGCTTTAAAAAAGAAAAGAAAACTTCTGTACACTGAGGTGTACATCTGCAGTCCTCCAGATTCAGAAAGAATTTAGCTGCAGGATAAGATCACTACTGGAAACTTTAGTCGACTTGAAAAACGTTTACTTCAGAAGCTACAGGGGAGAAAATGAAATGATACTTCTTGATCTCAGTAGGTTTAGTTTATGTGGCTCTGGACACATTCAGCAAAAACTAACGGGGGGGAAAAGATCACTTTTCAAAAACATTTAAACTGAAATATGTCGCCTCTGCAAAGGCCTGGAGTGCTAAGGTAAATAGAGTAAATGTGTAGTTAATAAAATTTGTATCTCAATCTTAATTTCTGTACTAAATAATCACAAAAATAATGTAGTACACATATAAACAATTATTGTAAAAATGATTTTGCTTAGTTGCACTCTTGTTTTGACTTCCACAGTGCTGAAAACGCAGATTAATCCACAGTAAATATCAAAGAAAACAAGAAACATCTCTACCCAATGTCACTCTTTTTACTTCTACACCATATTGTCATATTATGGATGATTTTTAAAGAACAAATAATATCACATTTCCAGTAGATATTGTCACTCTTTGCATCATGAACAAAGTAAAACACGAAGGTGGGAGAATCATGATGTGGGGATCTTTAAAGCCAGAGGCCCCTTTGGAGCTTCATCTTCCAGCTAAACAACCTTAAAGTTACAGTTAGAGCAACAACGGACTGGTTCAGATGTGTTAGAAAGGTCTAGTCAAAGCCCAGGCCTAAATCAAAATAGAAAACTGAAGTAAGACACAAAACATGACATTCAATCTCCATCCAGTCTTACTAATCTTTAGCCAAGAACAATTAAAAATGTCACCCAGATGCTGTAAAAGTACTACAAAGTGTAAACAAAGGGGTAGCGAATACAAATGGATGCCGCACTTTAGAGATTTTTAATTGTTAAACAATTTGTGCTGTAAATTTGAGTTAAGATCAACTATAATCCTCAAACGGATTGATATCAGGAAGAGAAAAGAGTTGGGATTGTTGATTGAATGCTCACACGTTTCGGGCAAATTGTAATTAAGAATAAAGCTTTGGGTTCAGCAGTGACGCAACGAAGGGGCAAGAGATTAGAAACAGTGAGAAAAGAGTTTTATCTCTACACAAACATGGATTAAATAAATTTGGCTTAAACTGACACAGTTGGGGTTCACAAAAAACAAACAGTAATTTGTGATGAGTGTTTATTCTGTTTGTGTTGGAACACACTTGTAGTACATGTTATATATACAACCACCTTAAAATAATAAGAAAACAGCCGCTTTACGTTTGTTTGTAATGACAGAGAGCGGGGAGAGGGCTTCCTGTTCTGCTTTTTAGCTTTCCATGAAAGATACAGTATCAAGTCTTTGTCTGCAGGCTGAGGTTTTCCTTTTGTGCTCTAAACGGGAGTGGCAACAGGAAGTTTCCTCCAAACAAAATGAAGGCAAGGTAAATAATATGTTCATTAATCAAGTCTAAGTCAACTCCACCAGCAGCACATTGTGTACTTTTGATGTTTAAAAACTATAACATTTGACAGGAAATCTGAAAATATGATTAGTTAGTGAAATCCTGATAAAGTAATCAGCCAGTGGATCTTAAACAAGCTATGTAATGTTGGTCATATTTTAAATTACTTAAAATGAACAATGATGAGTAAGCATATTTGCATTTGAGTACAAATGTATTATTTTTACAGTGCTTTTCCAAATCCTACTGTTTTCTCTTGGTGCGTTATTTTGACTTGCTGGCTGTGATTGGTTATTAATACGAGTTAATGCAGTATTAGCAAGGAATGCTCTGATTGGATGAAAAAGACCTCTCAGTGATTGGCTGCTCGTGTGGTTCATTTACATAAACTTTGTCACGTTGCAGGTAAAGGCACAAAACCAAGCAAGCACCAAAAGATCGCCATCCAGTCCAAAAATATGTGACTTCTAACACATAGAGAACAACATGCAGGCACATAGATGTTGACTTCTACACGCTGGAAGTCGCATATTTTTGAGCTGGATGGCGTTCCATAAGTGCTTACATCATATACGTGTTTACATCAGTGACACTCCGCTTGGTGGGCACAAATGTGACGCAGAAAGTTGCTTATACGACGTCCTAACATCCATGCTAGTTAGCATTCTGCCTTATCTAGCTATGGCTCGGGTAATGTTAAAAATGTAGGTGCACACTCCTCGTCAGCAGGTGAGCGGACACGGTCATCATCTCCTCCACTGCTCCTTGGACTTTGGAAATAAAAAGTGTCCACAAATGTTTGAACTGGATAGCATTCCATAAGTGCCAAAACACTTATTGAGCGAGTGTGTGTGATGTAAACACATTATTCTTTGTTCACAGATATATGTGCTCACATCAGTCTTATTTTGTGCACTCAGGCTGGTGGCACAAACATAACATGTTGTTTACAACATGCTAACATCCATGCTAGCTAGCACTCTGCCTCATCTAGCATGTGGCTCAGGTAACGTTAACAACGTTGGCTTATGTCTTTCAGTCAGCAGGTAAATGATCAGGATTATCATCTCCTCCATTGCTTCTCAAACTTCGGAAAAATAAACTGTCCATTGTTTCTTCATCCTTTATCTGTGACTTGACACTTTATTTAATGAAGTTGTTAGCATGAAGACGGGGAGCGACAGGCAGTGGTTACAGAGGTGCAGTGATTATAAAAAAAAGACACCTGTCCTGAGATCATTAAAGTGTCACCATTTGCACAACAATTTCACCAAAGATCCTCTTCAACCCGTCTTTGCCATCACTGCCACTGGTGTGTAAAAAGCCTATTTAAAGTAAATAAACACTGCTTAGGTTGGCATTGGGGCAAGTAAAGTCTGGCAGCCCAAAAAGCCAATATGTATACATAATACACTGGGGAAAACCTTGAACTTGCGTCAGTGTGGGAGCCTGAGGTTTGATCACATCAAGGTTATGCTGAGTTCCATCATGCTGCCAAGTAACGGTGTAACCAAGAGAAAGACAAACTGAAAACCAGCCAGCTTTGTTTGTCTTACATCAACATGCCAACGCTCTGGCTAAACCGGGGACTTCTTCTCATAATATTGGGACAACAGATAAATATTACATAATAATGATGTCATTTGGTCCATGCCAACAGTATGGTTCTCCTCAAATCATCAAAAGCTGTGATAAATAGGCTCTTACTCACTGAAAAAGAACTGACAGCAACATTTAGATTGTCAAAGCTGTGGTTCTGGATGGATTAAAAATTAACAGGACAGGTCGGAGGTCAGGGGCCTTTGCTGCCTTGGCAGGTTGGGTAGATGCTCGTCTCTTCACTGGGTAGGATCAGACAGCCTGCTGGTTTCTCTGCAGCACAATGCAGCCCAGTGATGTGATGGATTGTATTCTTTCCTTCCTGCTTTCTGACCCACTGAGGTCAGCTCAACCCAAAACAGCCTGGATGTGTCGTCTTCCTCCAGCCTCACTCTTAGGACTAAACACAAGCCAGGCCTCTCTAACAGAACAGCTAAACACAAAACAGAGGGTTTCTGCAATGGAAGGCCTTGTTCCCATAAAACCTTCAAGTGCAGCTGTTGTCTGCATTTGCAGAAACAGTTGTTAGTAATCACTGTTAGTTAAACAGAAAGAGAGCAAATAGACCCTGACACCAAGCATGTTTCATCTACTTTAAAGTGGCAGTATTATGTAAAATCAACTTTTTTGAGATTTAAATTATGTAATAATCTTACCGCTTCATAAAAAAATACCTGGAGTTTTGCCTTGATTCTTTCATGCACGTTTGAGAAATCCCTTTAATCTCCATGGCAACCATTTAGCTGTGCAAAACGACTGGGTTGACCTACAGCAGCCCTCCTCTACAACTTCCCTTACTATTCAGCTCCTTCAGACTAGCCAGCAGCAATTAGCAAACACATGGTGGAGCTGCACATCTGCTGACCTCATTACTTGAACTACTTCTGGTAAAAACGCTGTGATAACTTCCTGAAGGCAGAGTTTCAGAAAGGAGTTTTTAAAGGGACAGAGGCCCAATTTCAAGGCGCTAAATTACAAAGTCAGATTTCTTATAAGTCATATTTGATATATATCATTATTATAACAACTTAAGTTAACATAGTTACTTGAGTGTGCTATAAAATGTTACTATGTGCCTAGAACATAGATAATAATACTGCCCCTTTAATGTTTATACTGCAGTCTAATAAATATAAGATTGCACTGCAGCCTGATTTACATCTAAAGCTGACTTTCAAGAACATAAATATTGTGATTAGGTTAGAACAGAGGTTCCCAAACTGTGGGGCGCGCCCCCTAGGGGGGCGCTGTGTCATTGCAGGGGGGGCGCGGGAAGCCGTCTGGATGAAAAAAAAAACAAAACATGAACACTGTATGCGCTGGGTTTTTACCTTAGAATGGCCAACTCTCTGTTATTCCTATGTCAATTTGATACAGTAGAGGCTTCCACACTAACCATATTTGTGTCCTCTGTCACTTTTATCAGCAGTTAAAACTGTTTAATCCGTTGTGAACATGGTGTAACCTGTTTTTCCGAGCCGCCTTTAAACGCAACATGAGCGCTACTCGCGCTGGGTTTACACCTGTGAAGGAGACCTGCTGCTGCTGTGCGGAGCTACGTAGGTTTGTGTTAGAATCACGGCAGCAAACCAGCAAAACGCAAAGAACTTTTCACAGTTTTTCCCTCCAAACTAACCAACCGAGTTGAGTAAAGCTGTTGGATGCAGGTAATGTTAGCTAAAAGATGACTAGCTAATATCAATACAGAACCTTAAGCTTAACAAGTAGGCTACCGATGTTGGTGTCTATTTTCAGCTACGTACATTCATTTTGCCCCCAAAAAAGTCGATGCTCCCCCCTCGTCGTTTCAACCAGACAGCCATTTGTAATCCATAGGGGGGGCGCAGAAAACGTTTGGAAACCACTGGGGGGGCGCAGAAGGAAAAGTTTGGGAACCACTGGGTTAGAAGATGACAAAAATACAAGCCGACGTATTCCTCGATTAATAATTAAAGTGATATATATATTTTTTTATTGGTTCTGGTCACCATTTAAAATTAGTATTTTGGATATTTCTTTACCTAATTTTTAGGTTTGTTTCATGTCCACCACATTTTGGCTATTTAATAGGTAAATTTTGGTTTTGGGACTCAAATAATTGTTAAATAATCTCATTATGGTTAATGATATCTATCCATCCATCCATCTATCTATCATAATCGTTAACTATTATGAATAGACTTTCACAAACAGGGATCACAACCACAATAAATGGAAAGAGAGTAGCATAAAATCCTGAACAAAAAGAAAACAAAAAGCATCAACAATTTCTTTTGACTTTCTTTCAGTCTTTCTTCATGATGTCAGTCCTCACATCTATTTACTAAGTTGCACACAGAAACTGCACTTCAATATATCTTCAAGTTTAGTAATATTCTTTGATTTTCTCAGGAAATAGTAGAGAAAATTGCAATAATAATAATAGTAATAATTCCTACAATACAGACGTTGGTTGAGGTTTCTACTTCAAATTATTCAGTTAAGAAAATACTTGATCCCAAAGCGAAATTAAGACGTTAACTCATTAACGTCATTATTTGGAATTTATTGTAAATCCAAAGTCTTAGCATAACAAGAAATGTTTCACAATAACAGCGTGACAAACGCCCATCCCTAGTGTTACATGTTTATTGTTAAATAAGAACCTAAGGATTTGCTTTGAACCTGTGTGTGCAGACAGGCACGAGATCAAACTTTATACTCCTTCCTGCTCCCGTTTGGATTTGCACATTTTGTAGAATCATATAAGTATGTCTTAAGATTCAGTTAACAGCTTTAAATGTTTATTTTCTGTTCTTTTTAGCCACACTGATTACAAAATGTAATCTATTGGTGAGAACCATTTGTCAGATTAAAAGTAGATTTTAAACATACCAAAATTTAAGCAGACTCTTTTCTTTATGAGAAATGTTTTGGGGTGTTTTAGTAATTGGTCTGATACAATTCCCTAATTGTAATGTAGTGTCTAATTCACTGCAACTGGGAAATAATGATAATTAACAGAAAGGTTAGAACATGTCCTTAGTGAATTAACTATATCATATAGTCTGAATAAAATAAATATAAATGTATATTACGCCTGACAGGAAGGCTTCATAAAATCAAACTAACAGCACAGTAATTCAACTGATGGGTATGAAAACTGAATTTTAAAAATACTTCATAGTACAATACGTACACCTAGAAATTATATAATGGTAATTACTTTAGATTCAGACAGAAACAACACATTAAATATGTAAAAAAGGGATTTGTTACATTAGCAGTTCACTTTTGATGGGTAATTTATGCATTGCATTGTGCATAGCCAAATGTATGAAAAATAAACCGCTGCTTTGTTCTTCATTAACCAAACTATTGAAGTTGTTTTTATGGTGAAAACACACCGAGGTGTTTACATCACAGATCCTGAGAAAGTATTTGAGTATGTTCGGGTTAAAACTGCTCTACATCCCAACCTGCTTGCAGCTCAGGTACAGATTTATGAGCCACTCCTGACTTCACCTGAGGCGTCACGCATCATGACTCAAGAAACAACGACTTCAAGAAGCACGCCAAAAAACAAATAAAAAACAACATCTACTGCGTGTTTTTACCTCTAATGTGGGAAAACAAGAAGGGAATTTCTCCCCAATTCAGTCCAGCGACAAAACAATAGCCAGGTGAAGGTGGGACGAAGTTCCGCTTGGATTGTTTTCTCTCCTGGACATTTTTTTTTGTTTATTTGTTTGTTTTCGCACTGGTTAAATTCACGTTGATTGATGTGGATATGAAACAAAACAGACACTGAAGGGTTGAGAGTTGACTTCTTGATAAATAAAGTGCTGTACAGACAGTTTAAATTAAAAACAGAAGAACTTACCGAGCGGTTGGACCGTCGCTTCTTCGAGCCGCGCAGGAACATGATATCGGCTGGACGTTAAAAGACACTTTCCAGGTGGAAAAAAACAGACGGAAAAGAAAAATAAACGATAAAGTCTAAAAGTGTGGAAACAGTCGGAGTCTACCGTGAACTACATGCTGCTTCCCTGTGGAATCCCCCGGACTCTTCATCCCAGTCTTCACTGAACACTTTTGGCTTCGGATCAGATGTGAAAAGTTAGCTTAACTGAAAAAAACCACACCGCTTCCGGTAGGACTTCAAAATAAAACGCACATTTACACACTTTGCTTTTGGATGGAGACAAAATAAAAGCAAAATTATGTGGTATAGAGGTGCTTATCAACAAAATACATAATCGAAAATGTATTTATTTCATTAACATGAACCTCGTATATTCAATAAATTTCATTCAGGAATGCCTTCCTGTTGTAAAGCATGTCCACGCTCTGGTAGATTTGCTCTCCATAGTTTGCCAAGTCTTTTTTTTTTTTTTTTTTACAGGAATTTCTGCATCACAGTAACTTGAGGTAATCAGCCTGCAGTTGTGATTAAGTTTTAATGAAGTCCATGTTACTTTAATAGCAGCTTTCACTTCATTGTATTGTTAATTCTGAATCCTTTCCTCCACCTCCACAGATTCTCAACAGCATTTGGGCCAATGTGCTACTCAAACAAACACAGAATAATATTGTAGTTATTTAACCAGTTGTTTGTACTTTAGGTGGTATATTGAGGTGACTGGACTTGGTGCAAACTGTAGAGAGACGCTCATGACGCTTGTTAGCAAAGGGAAGCATAAAGTGCTTTAAATTTTCCTGGACTTCCTGTTGACCCCAGTTGACCAAATCTACTTTCATTTTGTGCCTTTTCTCTTTTCCCATGAACTCTGGGAACTTGATTGCCTAATAAGATGTAAAAATTTTATTAAGGCTGAAAAAAGGACATTCATGCCACCGTTTGTTTCCTCCTCTCAACTTTCTGTTTACATATTTTTAAAGTCTTTTGTGCTTTACACTCCTAGAGGATATAATGCATCATATTCTGGACCATCATGCAGGTCAGACTGTGGTTAAAAATGCACTACTGCATTAAAAGTGCTCATTTAAATTGGTCTTATGTAATACTGAATACTAAATGTTGGGTTTTATATTAGCTTCAATCCATAATCATACAAATTAGCAGAAATAACTAAAAAAAATCCCACTTTGTGTAATAAATATGTATAAAATGTGTCCACCTTTTGAATTGAATTACAAAAATGTATCATGTGTTTATTGACATTGAAATTTAAATTAATTGAACACACCTTTAAAGAATAGTCACAAAAATATATACTATCTAATTATATAATCATTACTTTATTTTTTATGTCTAAATAAAAGGCTTACTTTGCATAAAAGCATATGCTGTTTTATTAATTTTTCTATTTGGTTTTGATTTACTGTATGCTTAAAACTGTTTACAAATTAGGGAATAATAAAAATAATAGTAAGTCCTGTAGCTACATCTATTAATTTATAACCTCCATTTTGTTCTCTGGGAATAGATGTTTCCACGCCAGTTCCTCTGATTTTATAGTGACTCCATCACTGTAAATATATCCTTTGAATTAAATTTTGAAATAAGATAAAAAATCATTCCAAAAAGAAATCTGAAAATAAATAAATAAATAAATAAAAGTCAGTTTGGGGAATATCATCATCATGCTTTTAAAAAGCCTCGGAAGCAGTTTGGTGAATGCTGGCATGATCCCAAAAAGGGGATTATCGTTCCTGTGCAGGGCTTTAAAAATAACATGAATGCAATTGAAAGGTACTAAACAAAAGGAAGGGATTTTAATAATAATAATAAAAAAAACATAAAACAATGTAATCTCAGAATGAAGCATGGGGGCAGAATGGATGCACTCTCTGTAAAAAATGAAAATCAGATGAGATTAGAGATCCCATGTGAATACTGTCTGCATGAACTGAGATCCTCACTATGTGAATCTATGTGAGATAATTTGTTTTTATCCATTAAACCAACAACAGGTGTTACAAAACTACTCAGTTGATTCTGGGAGTACCCAAAAATTTGACTCAAGTAAGAGTAGCGCTACTTCAACATATTTTTACTTAAGCAAAAATATAAAGTAGCCATCCAAGAAATTACTCAAGTAAAAATAACTATTATTTCTCAAGTAAGAGTAAAAAAGTATTTAGAAAAAAAGAAAGTCTACTCAGTTACTGAGCAACTGATCAAATGGTCAATCATTTAATATTTAAAATCACATCATCAGACAGAGCAACATATAAGGTTAAGTGGAAGTTTTGGTATTTTAAGGACAAATATGACAAATATTCATATAAGTAGCAAAAAAGTAACAAAATCAGGCAAAATACTTTGTTTTCCAAAAAAAGTTTTATGCACAAAAATGCATAAAACTTTTAACCAAAACGGTGTCTGACAAATTCTGTTTGTTTTTCACTGAGTGTGTAGAAAATCCAGACATGTTACTCAAATAAGAGTAGAAATACTTCATAATAAAATTACTAAAAAAAAAAGTAAAAAGCACAGCGTAGCAAAAATACTCCTAAAAGTACATTTAAAAAAAGTTACTCAAGTGTAACTGAATAAATGTAGCCAGTTACCTGTAACTCTGGTGATTTTGCGTCTTTAAATGTCACACATTTGATAATCAGTTACTGACTGGCTCCATCTAGCGGCAATAAGAAGAACAACAACCTAAAACCCACACACAACAATCAAATGGAAGAAACTCGGGACAAAAGATATAAATGCTAATACTCTTTGTTGTAATGACAGTTTATTTCTCAAAGCAAACAATAATCTGAATTTAAAGAGACAGACTGCACATTGTTAGAAAAAAAACATTAGAATGACAAGATTTTCCTCCAACACACTGTCCTCCAACAACACATTTATAACCTTCTGTCTCTTTTTAGGAAAACAGGGACACTACAAAAAAAATCTCAACAGAAAGATGGCTTTCAATCTTTACAAAATGTGTTACAGATGTATGAAAAAAATCATAACCTGAGGAAGAATAAAACGATGAGTGAACATGAGAGAGGATGACATAATCTGTGTGGTGTCGATCATCTGAGGATGAGTCAATATCAAATATATAAAAAACAGAAATATGTTCTCAAAACCAAACCAAAAGAACAGTATTGACAAATAACCACAGAACCCATTAATTGTTTAGGACTCAGAAATCAAAAAAGTGAAAAATGATGGAAGTACAACTACATGAAATGAAATTGAAAATAGATTTGTTTTTGTTGTTTGTTTTTTTTTCAAAGATTTAGTTAAAAGGTTATGAGCTGTCAATGTCCTCCTTGCAGTAGATAACTTCCAGATTACTCACTTTGATAAAACAGAGATTGGAAGATGAATAATTGTAGGAATAACGTTTTAAATTATGTTCTGAGTAATGTAGCATCAGATATGGAGGTTGCTGTAAAAATTAGGGTTCAAACTTGGTTTTTATTGCTTCCGTTTGCTTCATACAAATAAAAATGTTGGAAAATTCCCAGCGTTACCAGTCCTGGAAGGTTAACTGGAAGGTTAAGCTGTATGTATTGAGGCAACGGCGCCCTCTGGAGTGACAATATCGCAAGTTTTAATCAGTAGCATACCAACCTTTGAATCCGTTTGGTCTTTTTATGGTTAATTGTCTGGGAATCGATGCTTTTTTGGTGTCTGATGTTTTCTGAGACATGAAGTCCTAAAATGCTGTTCTTCTGCTAGTGCTCATGCCAAATAATAATACCTCTACAAATCATATGTTGCTGATAGCCAATTAAACCTGTAAGCAATAAATCAATTAATAGCAAGAGTTTGATAATTTCCATTTGCATGATGGTTTTTTGTCTCTTTCTTTCTACCAAAAGTGGATGAAAAAAGTCTCCGTGGTTTACTGCTCTAAATAGTCCCTTATTTCAAGGATAATTTTCTTTACTTCAGTACCAAAAAAGGTTGTGGCAAAATAATTGAAACAAAATGCTTTACAAAAGCAGGAGATTATAAACTAAACAGTATCAGTGTCAAACCTAAGACGGATTTTTCCGACCAACTGAATCCAGCACCACTGTTGTTCTGTTAGCCGCTAATAGCTATGCGCCTTCTCACTCTCCTAATGTCCGAATAAATGACATTTAAAAGGGCCATTTTCTTTTAAATATGTTCTTACATCTCTAATTTATTAACACCACAGCGATATTGGAAGTAGCTCGTTGATTGTTTGTTTTAGTCGTAGTAACAACTTCCACACCAAAGAGTTAGCTAGTAGCGCTTAGCATGGTGCATTTACGTGACTGTTTCTCTAACCGTCCACATTAGCTTCACGGAAACCCATAAAATATGAGCATCTTCGCAGCAAAAACACAAAATCTTACCAGGAGTGTTTGGTCTAGTTTCTAATTAATTTATTTAGAAAGAAATACGAGCTTGTTTTAAGTCAATGGTTTAATATTGATGAAGAAGAACTAGTTGATTTTCAGATTATTTCACTTAAGACATTTTTCCGATGCAAGTGAAATGATCTGCCAAAGGAAGTAGTGCTTTTTCATCTGTATTAATTAATTACTAAACAAGCTACCATTTCTTGCTGAAAATCTATTCTAAGTTAGTTTTGTCTTATTTCAAGTGTACTGGGATGTTTTACTAGAAACTAGACCAAAATATTTGGTAAAATTTTTACCAAATATTTTACCAAAGCTGTAAAAGGCGGTTGGAATGCAGTCAAAAGCTGTCATGAAGTTTCAAACGTTTCTCTCTTTTTAACTCATCTTGGAAAGTCGTTTAAATTGACCTCTTTATTTCCACATGAAATAAAGAGGTTTTTGTTGTGTTTGTTGAGACGAAAGTTATTTATAGAAAATAAAAGAAAAAAGTTTTTGCAAGGAGCCAACCTGATGAGTCGTTAGCTTAGCTCAAAGTTTTATCAAAGTGAAAATACCAGGAGAGTCAATTGATGTTGGTGACATATTTATTGCTCATGACCTCTTAACAAAACCCCTCATAAAAAACAGAGACTGTGCTTTATAATATTTAACTGACTGAAAACACTTTTACGAAAAAAAAAAATATTGACAGCAATGACAAGACGAATATTATTCGGTTTTTAAATAACTCCTAATGTGTCAGTTACTTCTGAAGTCCAAATAACACGATTAATATTTCCTACAGCAGTCCATTAACAGTAGAGAAAAGTATTAGAAAAGCAATTTGAAGACACCAAACAGTCTTTTGTTACCTTATTAATATCAGGTTTTGCTGTTTAGTCGATGGTCTGTCTTGGTCGGAACAAAACTTGGGTTTTATTCCCGCCGCAGCACACATGCAGACACAGATGTACAGTATAGTGCCTCTCCCTTTGGTTCTGTGGTATTCCTCTCAAGCACGGCTCTAAAATACTTCTCATTTGTTCACACCATACAGCTGCAATGATTAAAACTGTGACCTGGTCATTTTACTGTCCATCTCCCCTCACTGAGCCGCTCTTCTCTGTTTTTGTGTTCCTGCAGCGTCGATAACAGATGCGTGGACTGTTTAAGCTGGGCTACCTGGAAATTAATGTAGAAAAGTGCATCAGGAAAGTGAGCATGCTTTATATACCAACAGGAAAAATATATATATACTGCAAGAGGCTCACTGCAAAAACACAAAATATTACCAAATACGTTTGGACAAGCTTCTAGTCCAAATGTAGTATTAAACTTGAAATAAGACAAAACTAACTTACAAGTAACTTTTCAGCAAGATATAGAAGCTTGTTTTAAGTAAATGATTCCTTAAAATTTGGGAAAAGATATCGGTTCCATTGGTAGAAGTTTTTTTCACTCATTGGAAAAATGTCTTGCTATAAACCATAAAATATGACAATGGAACTGGAACTTTGTATCAATATTTAAGGATTACTGACTTAAAACAAGCTCCCATTTCGTTCTGAAAAGTTACTTTTAAGTTAGTTTGGTGTGATTTCTGGACAAAAATGCTTGGTAAGAGTTTGTTTTTGTAGTGTTTGTGTCACAGGGGAGATTTTGGATGAATAAACACTTGTGTTCCTACCAGAACCTCCAGTTTGCGACCTGACGCTCTTGATTTGCAGGTAGATGGTGTACGTGTCATATGCAAACAGGAGACCCGCGAGCAAGCCAAACACCTGAGAAATACAGCAAAACAAGAACTTTATCAACATTAAAACAAAAGCCATCGTCAGGATTTCAGGATGTTTTGGATTCCAGTTGATTTATTTATCTGTATTTGCTTTAAATATTCTTGTAAAGACATCAACCTTGTTTCCTTTGAGCTTTGGTTCAGTCTGCTCAGTCATTTTAGTTTGATTATGTGTCGATTAAGATTAATGGCAAACTGAGTTTTTATTTTAATTATTTACATCCCTTTCTTCGGTTACTTCTCTGTTCATGTCAGACTGCAAAATAAACACCAACAGACATTTTCAAAGAACGAATTTCCCTTTGGGTTCATAGAAAGAGCCACCACGTGTTCAAATGGCCCAACACGAGCAAAACAGCTAAATTGTTTCGGTTTTCATTTTATGATAAATCATTCGGTTCCATACAGACTTATTTCCTGTGACATTATGGCTTAATTAACATAAAACATTGTTTTTTAAAATTTTATTACATTTTCAGAAGAAAGATTCCAGCAATGACGGTTCTTTTTTCCATTTCATGCCCAAATGAAGCAAAAAAGAAAAGATGCTTTCCACACTTGCATTAATTTATTTTTATTCTCGCGTTGTACACATGCTAAGCTGTAACTTAGTTGTTCTGTCGCAACCTGATCGGATGCAGATGGTTGTAAACTTGTGTTGCAACCTGGCCAGGGATCCACAGCACAGAAGGATGTGGTTAAGAAAAGGGAAGCGTGCTTTATTTTGAAATCCAACAATAATAATATCTGAATTTAGTTGGAAATTAGCAGTACTGATGCAACGCTCAAAAAACATTTTAAACATTTTATTCCCTGTTGCTCCTGTAAAATCTTGCCCGTTAGATTTAAAGTATCTGTTGTGAATATTTTTTTTGCCTGGGATACGCAGTGAGAAGGAACAAGTCGATACAAGGTTTTGAATTCAGACTTTTTTCTACTTCTGTGCTTTTTCCCACTTTTCCCACTATACAAGGGGTGTCTCATTTAATAAACTTGTCTAAATATGGCAGGTTTTTAAACAAAGAACCAGCAAAAACATTCAACCCATTCAATGCCTTTATGTTACAGAAATTATCTGAGGCCTTTTTGGGAACTACATTAATTTATTCTTTTCCATTTTGTTTCAGAAAATCAAGTTTATTGTAGTTTAGTTTATTGTATGGCAGCTAAAATAAAGAGAAAGTAATTCACAATAAAATTATTTGGGGATTTTTATTCCAGGGAGAAGAAAAAGTCCCGTGTTTGGCATGTGGTCCAAAATGTTTTGACTATATGTCATGGTCTCTGCACTCTACTCTTCAAGGTGTGCAAACAAAGGTTATGACAGTTAACTAAAACTAACAAAATAACAAAAACTCAAATTGAGAAAACATTTTCATCAACTGAAATAAATAAAAACAGTAATTAATAGCGAAAACTGTAACTAAATGGAACTATATTGTGTGTTTATAAAACTAAAACATACTGACATTACATCCTTCACTTTTTGTTAATGAATCTATTAATTAACCTTTCAAACTGATATGAAATTAAGTCGTTTTTTTCCCCAGGCAAGCAGTTTACGTCGGCAAATTACAATTCTCCATTTTCTTTCTAGCGGCACTTATGCAAGTCCGCAAAACGACGACAACAAAAATTGGGAGGAAACAACAGAGTTAATCTACAATAATTGGTTACATTTTTTTAAATGGCGTCTTCTGTTGAGCGTTCACTACATCAGTGTTTCCCAACCATGGCCCTCAAGGCACACTGGCCTGCATGTTTTAGGTATTTCCTTGCATCAGCCCAGCTGATTTCAATCGATGACTGATTGAAAGGCGTTTCCTGAACTGCAATCAGTTGAATCAGGCACATTAAATCAGGGAAACCTCTAAAACATGAGTTTGACCTTTTTTAATTCTACACCTAAAAATTTACCACAATATGAAAAAACTAAAACTAACTATTAGAAACTAGCAAACAGACACTAAAAACTAAATAAAACTAAATGAATTAGACCAACAAACTGCTACAACAAAACTATAATGAAAACCTCAACACCATTATGACCCTGGTGCCAACATTCAGTTTATCACACTCTGATAAAAGCCTTCAAAGTGAAGCCTTTTGAAAATAACTACAGTTATCTTTGAAGCTGAACAGGAAGGAAATGTGGGATGTTATCAGATTCTTGTGAGAAATAACTGCACTGTGTCATGGTAAACAGAACATATTTTTTTCTGCATATCTCCCTAGAAACAGGTCGCATGGTAAATGGTCGTCAGAAACAAACAGTGAAACCCAGAATGAGGAGCTTCAGAGCAGACGAACGAACTGACCCCGCCTGCGATGAGCGCGCCGTCCCCGGCTCCTCTGATGACGCAGATGAGCGACGTGATGAGGTAAACTAGAGTGCCAGTAAATGCACGGATAAAGTCCTGCAGGAAAAAAAAAAAAAAGAGAAATAAATCAGAACATAATGCATTGAGCAACGCGCCGCAGAATTTCTTTAAAACGCTTTTGCTCACAAAAAACTTACACTCCAGACCCAGCTGATGGCTGTAAACTGCTGGTCCAGATTCATCATGAAGACGCAGAAGAACACGATAGCAAAGCACATCTCGCAGATGGCAACAGCAGTGTAGCCGCCATACCAGGACGAAGCATAGCAGATGAGGATTATCAGACTGAGAACCTGGGAAAACAAGAAAGCAAGCAAAAAAAAAAAAAGTTCCTCAGTGAGACAGTGGCTTAAAGTTTAACCTTCTGCGAGGGTCTGCAACAAGCAGACAGATTTACAGTAAGGGGTCGTTCCCTCAGCAATTTTCCGTTATGTGGAAAAAAAAAAAACATCTGCATGCATTCTTCTCAGATCAGCAAAATGCTGCCAGTGCACACAAATCATAAACTCAAACAGCCTGCAGGTCATAATGGGCCTGTTTTCTAAAATGTGGCTCAAAATGTGAGGGCAAACGCAATCACACATCCAAACAAATTCCTTCAAGAATCTGCTGCATAAAAACTGAAAGACGACCTGTAATCGCTGCGAGATGAAACATTTTGTACAAATACATGTATCAACATTTAAAAAGAAAGAAACATATGGGTATATCTGACCGCACCGAAAAACCCCCCCCCACAATATCTTATCAGGTGTTTTTGCTTCAGGTTCTACAGAAAATGTTAGTACATTTCAAATAAAAGAAAGCTAACTTACAAGTAACTTTTCAACAAGATGTGAGCTTATTTTAAATCAATAATTCCNAAAGTCTACTCAGTTACTGAGCAACTGATCAAATGGTCAATCATTTAATATTTAAAATCACATCATCAGACAGAGCAACATATAAGGTTAAGTGGAAGTTTTGGTATTTTAAGGACAAATATGACAAATATTCATATAAGTAGCAAAAAAGTAACAAAATCAGGCAAAATACTTTGTTTTCCAAAAAAAGTTTTATGCACAAAAATGCATAAAACTTTTAACCAAAACGGTGTCTGACAAATTCTGTTTGTTTTTCACTGAGTGTGTAGAAAATCCAGACATGTTACTCAAATAAGAGTAGAAATACTTCATAATAAAATTACTAAAAAAAAAAGTAAAAAGCACAGCGTAGCAAAAATACTCCTAAAAGTACATTTAAAAAAAGTTACTCAAGTGTAACTGAATAAATGTAGCCAGTTACCTGTAACTCTGGTGATTTTGCGTCTTTAAATGTCACACATTTGATAATCAGTTACTGACTGGCTCCATCTAGCGGCAATAAGAAGAACAACAACCTAAAACCCACACACAACAATCAAATGGAAGAAACTCGGGACAAAAGATATAAATGCTAATACTCTTTGTTGTAATGACAGTTTATTTCTCAAAGCAAACAATAATCTGAATTTAAAGAGACAGACTGCACATTGTTAGAAAAAAAACATTAGAATGACAAGATTTTCCTCCAACACACTGTCCTCCAACAACACATTTATAACCTTCTGTCTCTTTTTAGGAAAACAGGGACACTACAAAAAAAATCTCAACAGAAAGATGGCTTTCAATCTTTACAAAATGTGTTACAGATGTATGAAAAAAATCATAACCTGAGGAAGAATAAAACGATGAGTGAACATGAGAGAGGATGACATAATCTGTGTGGTGTCGATCATCTGAGGATGAGTCAATATCAAATATATAAAAAACAGAAATATGTTCTCAAAACCAAACCAAAAGAACAGTATTGACAAATAACCACAGAACCCATTAATTGTTTAGGACTCAGAAATCAAAAAAGTGAAAAATGATGGAAGTACAACTACATGAAATGAAATTGAAAATAGATTTGTTTTTGTTGTTTGTTTTTTTTTCAAAGATTTAGTTAAAAGGTTATGAGCTGTCAATGTCCTCCTTGCAGTAGATAACTTCCAGATTACTCACTTTGATAAAACAGAGATTGGAAGATGAATAATTGTAGGAATAACGTTTTAAATTATGTTCTGAGTAATGTAGCATCAGATATGGAGGTTGCTGTAAAAATTAGGGTTCAAACTTGGTTTTTATTGCTTCCGTTTGCTTCATACAAATAAAAATGTTGGAAAATTCCCAGCGTTACCAGTCCTGGAAGGTTAACTGGAAGGTTAAGCTGTATGTATTGAGGCAACGGCGCCCTCTGGAGTGACAATATCGCAAGTTTTAATCAGTAGCATACCAACCTTTGAATCCGTTTGGTCTTTTTATGGTTAATTGTCTGGGAATCGATGCTTTTTTGGTGTCTGATGTTTTCTGAGACATGAAGTCCTAAAATGCTGTTCTTCTGCTAGTGCTCATGCCAAATAATAATACCTCTACAAATCATATGTTGCTGATAGCCAATTAAACCTGTAAGCAATAAATCAATTAATAGCAAGAGTTTGATAATTTCCATTTGCATGATGGTTTTTTGTCTCTTTCTTTCTACCAAAAGTGGATGAAAAAAGTCTCCGTGGTTTACTGCTCTAAATAGTCCCTTATTTCAAGGATAATTTTCTTTACTTCAGTACCAAAAAAGGTTGTGGCAAAATAATTGAAACAAAATGCTTTACAAAAGCAGGAGATTATAAACTAAACAGTATCAGTGTCAAACCTAAGACGGATTTTTCCGACCAACTGAATCCAGCACCACTGTTGTTCTGTTAGCCGCTAATAGCTATGCGCCTTCTCACTCTCCTAATGTCCGAATAAATGACATTTAAAAGGGCCATTTTCTTTTAAATATGTTCTTACATCTCTAATTTATTAACACCACAGCGATATTGGAAGTAGCTCGTTGATTGTTTGTTTTAGTCGTAGTAACAACTTCCACACCAAAGAGTTAGCTAGTAGCGCTTAGCATGGTGCATTTACGTGACTGTTTCTCTAACCGTCCACATTAGCTTCACGGAAACCCATAAAATATGAGCATCTTCGCAGCAAAAACACAAAATCTTACCAGGAGTGTTTGGTCTAGTTTCTAATTAATTTATTTAGAAAGAAATACGAGCTTGTTTTAAGTCAATGGTTTAATATTGATGAAGAAGAACTAGTTGATTTTCAGATTATTTCACTTAAGACATTTTTCCGATGCAAGTGAAATGATCTGCCAAAGGAAGTAGTGCTTTTTCATCTGTATTAATTAATTACTAAACAAGCTACCATTTCTTGCTGAAAATCTATTCTAAGTTAGTTTTGTCTTATTTCAAGTGTACTGGGATGTTTTACTAGAAACTAGACCAAAATATTTGGTAAAATTTTTACCAAATATTTTACCAAAGCTGTAAAAGGCGGTTGGAATGCAGTCAAAAGCTGTCATGAAGTTTCAAACGTTTCTCTCTTTTTAACTCATCTTGGAAAGTCGTTTAAATTGACCTCTTTATTTCCACATGAAATAAAGAGGTTTTTGTTGTGTTTGTTGAGACGAAAGTTATTTATAGAAAATAAAAGAAAAAAGTTTTTGCAAGGAGCCAACCTGATGAGTCGTTAGCTTAGCTCAAAGTTTTATCAAAGTGAAAATACCAGGAGAGTCAATTGATGTTGGTGACATATTTATTGCTCATGACCTCTTAACAAAACCCCTCATAAAAAACAGAGACTGTGCTTTATAATATTTAACTGACTGAAAACACTTTTACGAAAAAAAAAAATATTGACAGCAATGACAAGACGAATATTATTCGGTTTTTAAATAACTCCTAATGTGTCAGTTACTTCTGAAGTCCAAATAACACGATTAATATTTCCTACAGCAGTCCATTAACAGTAGAGAAAAGTATTAGAAAAGCAATTTGAAGACACCAAACAGTCTTTTGTTACCTTATTAATATCAGGTTTTGCTGTTTAGTCGATGGTCTGTCTTGGTCGGAACAAAACTTGGGTTTTATTCCCGCCGCAGCACACATGCAGACACAGATGTACAGTATAGTGCCTCTCCCTTTGGTTCTGTGGTATTCCTCTCAAGCACGGCTCTAAAATACTTCTCATTTGTTCACACCATACAGCTGCAATGATTAAAACTGTGACCTGGTCATTTTACTGTCCATCTCCCCTCACTGAGCCGCTCTTCTCTGTTTTTGTGTTCCTGCAGCGTCGATAACAGATGCGTGGACTGTTTAAGCTGGGCTACCTGGAAATTAATGTAGAAAAGTGCATCAGGAAAGTGAGCATGCTTTATATACCAACAGGAAAAATATATATATACTGCAAGAGGCTCACTGCAAAAACACAAAATATTACCAAATACGTTTGGACAAGCTTCTAGTCCAAATGTAGTATTAAACTTGAAATAAGACAAAACTAACTTACAAGTAACTTTTCAGCAAGATATAGAAGCTTGTTTTAAGTAAATGATTCCTTAAAATTTGGGAAAAGATATCGGTTCCATTGGTAGAAGTTTTTTTCACTCATTGGAAAAATGTCTTGCTATAAACCATAAAATATGACAATGGAACTGGAACTTTGTATCAATATTTAAGGATTACTGACTTAAAACAAGCTCCCATTTCGTTCTGAAAAGTTACTTTTAAGTTAGTTTGGTGTGATTTCTGGACAAAAATGCTTGGTAAGAGTTTGTTTTTGTAGTGTTTGTGTCACAGGGGAGATTTTGGATGAATAAACACTTGTGTTCCTACCAGAACCTCCAGTTTGCGACCTGACGCTCTTGATTTGCAGGTAGATGGTGTACGTGTCATATGCAAACAGGAGACCCGCGAGCAAGCCAAACACCTGAGAAATACAGCAAAACAAGAACTTTATCAACATTAAAACAAAAGCCATCGTCAGGATTTCAGGATGTTTTGGATTCCAGTTGATTTATTTATCTGTATTTGCTTTAAATATTCTTGTAAAGACATCAACCTTGTTTCCTTTGAGCTTTGGTTCAGTCTGCTCAGTCATTTTAGTTTGATTATGTGTCGATTAAGATTAATGGCAAACTGAGTTTTTATTTTAATTATTTACATCCCTTTCTTCGGTTACTTCTCTGTTCATGTCAGACTGCAAAATAAACACCAACAGACATTTTCAAAGAACGAATTTCCCTTTGGGTTCATAGAAAGAGCCACCACGTGTTCAAATGGCCCAACACGAGCAAAACAGCTAAATTGTTTCGGTTTTCATTTTATGATAAATCATTCGGTTCCATACAGACTTATTTCCTGTGACATTATGGCTTAATTAACATAAAACATTGTTTTTTAAAATTTTATTACATTTTCAGAAGAAAGATTCCAGCAATGACGGTTCTTTTTTCCATTTCATGCCCAAATGAAGCAAAAAAGAAAAGATGCTTTCCACACTTGCATTAATTTATTTTTATTCTCGCGTTGTACACATGCTAAGCTGTAACTTAGTTGTTCTGTCGCAACCTGATCGGATGCAGATGGTTGTAAACTTGTGTTGCAACCTGGCCAGGGATCCACAGCACAGAAGGATGTGGTTAAGAAAAGGGAAGCGTGCTTTATTTTGAAATCCAACAATAATAATATCTGAATTTAGTTGGAAATTAGCAGTACTGATGCAACGCTCAAAAAACATTTTAAACATTTTATTCCCTGTTGCTCCTGTAAAATCTTGCCCGTTAGATTTAAAGTATCTGTTGTGAATATTTTTTTTGCCTGGGATACGCAGTGAGAAGGAACAAGTCGATACAAGGTTTTGAATTCAGACTTTTTTCTACTTCTGTGCTTTTTCCCACTTTTCCCACTATACAAGGGGTGTCTCATTTAATAAACTTGTCTAAATATGGCAGGTTTTTAAACAAAGAACCAGCAAAAACATTCAACCCATTCAATGCCTTTATGTTACAGAAATTATCTGAGGCCTTTTTGGGAACTACATTAATTTATTCTTTTCCATTTTGTTTCAGAAAATCAAGTTTATTGTAGTTTAGTTTATTGTATGGCAGCTAAAATAAAGAGAAAGTAATTCACAATAAAATTATTTGGGGATTTTTATTCCAGGGAGAAGAAAAAGTCCCGTGTTTGGCATGTGGTCCAAAATGTTTTGACTATATGTCATGGTCTCTGCACTCTACTCTTCAAGGTGTGCAAACAAAGGTTATGACAGTTAACTAAAACTAACAAAATAACAAAAACTCAAATTGAGAAAACATTTTCATCAACTGAAATAAATAAAAACAGTAATTAATAGCGAAAACTGTAACTAAATGGAACTATATTGTGTGTTTATAAAACTAAAACATACTGACATTACATCCTTCACTTTTTGTTAATGAATCTATTAATTAACCTTTCAAACTGATATGAAATTAAGTCGTTTTTTTCCCCAGGCAAGCAGTTTACGTCGGCAAATTACAATTCTCCATTTTCTTTCTAGCGGCACTTATGCAAGTCCGCAAAACGACGACAACAAAAATTGGGAGGAAACAACAGAGTTAATCTACAATAATTGGTTACATTTTTTTAAATGGCGTCTTCTGTTGAGCGTTCACTACATCAGTGTTTCCCAACCATGGCCCTCAAGGCACACTGGCCTGCATGTTTTAGGTATTTCCTTGCATCAGCCCAGCTGATTTCAATCGATGACTGATTGAAAGGCGTTTCCTGAACTGCAATCAGTTGAATCAGGCACATTAAATCAGGGAAACCTCTAAAACATGAGTTTGACCTTTTTTAATTCTACACCTAAAAATTTACCACAATATGAAAAAACTAAAACTAACTATTAGAAACTAGCAAACAGACACTAAAAACTAAATAAAACTAAATGAATTAGACCAACAAACTGCTACAACAAAACTATAATGAAAACCTCAACACCATTATGACCCTGGTGCCAACATTCAGTTTATCACACTCTGATAAAAGCCTTCAAAGTGAAGCCTTTTGAAAATAACTACAGTTATCTTTGAAGCTGAACAGGAAGGAAATGTGGGATGTTATCAGATTCTTGTGAGAAATAACTGCACTGTGTCATGGTAAACAGAACATATTTTTTTCTGCATATCTCCCTAGAAACAGGTCGCATGGTAAATGGTCGTCAGAAACAAACAGTGAAACCCAGAATGAGGAGCTTCAGAGCAGACGAACGAACTGACCCCGCCTGCGATGAGCGCGCCGTCCCCGGCTCCTCTGATGACGCAGATGAGCGACGTGATGAGGTAAACTAGAGTGCCAGTAAATGCACGGATAAAGTCCTGCAGGAAAAAAAAAAAAAAGAGAAATAAATCAGAACATAATGCATTGAGCAACGCGCCGCAGAATTTCTTTAAAACGCTTTTGCTCACAAAAAACTTACACTCCAGTCCCAGCTGATGTCTGTACACTGCTGGTCCAGATTCATCATGAAGACGCAGAAGAACACGATAGCAAAGCACATCTCGCAGATGGCAACAGCAGTGTAGCCGCCATACCAGGACGAAGCATAGCAGATGAGGATTATCAGACTGAGAACCTGGGAAAACAAGAAAGCAAGCAAAAAAAAAAAAAGTTCCTCAGTGAGACAGTGGCTTAAAGTTTAACCTTCTGCGAGGGTCTGCAACAAGCAGACAGATTTACAGTAAGGGGTCGTTCCCTCAGCAATTTTCCGTTATGTGGAAAAAAAAAAAACATCTGCATGCATTCTTTTCAGATCAGCAAAATGCTGCCAGTGCACACAAATCATAAACTCAAACAGCCTGCAGGTCATAATGGGCCTGTTTTCTAAAATGTGGCTCAAAATGTGAGGGCAAACGCAATCACACATCCAAACAAATTCCTTCAAGAATCTGCTGCATAAAAACTGAAAGACGACCTGTAATCGCTGCGAGATGAAACATTTTGTACAAATACATGTATCAACATTTAAAAAGAAAGAAACATATGGGTATATCTGACCGCACCGAAAAACCCCCCCCCACAATATCTTATCAGGTGTTTTTGCTTCAGGTTCTACAGAAAATGTTAGTACATTTCAAATAAAAGAAAGCTAACTTACAAGTAACTTTTCAACAAGATGTGAGCTTATTTTAAATCAATAATTCCTTAATTTCCTTAATGTTGATGAAAAGTACTCGTCCCACTGGCAGATTAAACTTCACTTGGAGATAATCTGCCAGTTGTACTAGTACTTTTTCCACCAGTATTGAGAAATTAAGAAATTATTAGCTTAAAACCAGCTTATATATCTTTTTGACAGGTTATCTACAAGTTTTGTTTTAGTTCTACTGTACTAAGAAAATGTACCTAAAATACTTGGTTGTTTTTGCGCTTATACATAATTCCAAAAAGTCTGAACCGGAAGTGATATGCGCCACCTTAATAGGAGAACGTATAACGGACCCATGGCTTTGAGACCAACGAAAAGAAAACATGAGGACACTCTTGACCAATGTGCGAGAGAAAGATCCATGAACAAAATGGCCGCTGCTGGGATCAATTCATATGAGACGGAGGACGAAAATGAGGACAAACTGCCTCCGATCTCATTTTGTGATACAGTTCACTACTTGGGGAACATGAAGAGAGTTTACATCATGGAGGAGCTTCACCTGAAATCTATGGACGCATACAATCAATGTTTAAACGGATTTGTAAAGGACGTACGAGCTCTTTAATAACAAGGTTCTGGTTCTGGTAGAGCAAGTACACATAGGCTACATGTCCGTCTTAGCTAGCGGATAAGAATTAGCTAAGCTAATTTTGCTACTTCAGCAGTAAGTACTACAGTAAACATCCCTGTAGAAGTTATATCTAATTTAGTATTACACAGAGGTGTGTAGATTACTCAAAAATTGTAATCGAGTAATAGTTGTAATACTTATTTTGTTCATTAGTTAAGAACGAAGCAAGAGCTGTAGCTTGTGCGCTGTTTATTGTTGTCATAGCAACTGTCAGTTACAAAGTTCACGGAGGTGTGAACTTTGTAACTGACAAAGTTCACACCTTTGCCAGTTACAAAGTTCTGTAACTGACAAAGTTACAGAACTTTTTTAGTCTTTTGACTAAATACTTAGTCAAAAGACTAAGTATTTAGACGAAGTATGCCAAATACTTAGTCCTCAGTATTTTGGTAATGCTGTGGACTAAGTATTGCCAAAAGACGGGTGGATTTTTTTGGTGTTTTTTAAGTGCTTGGACTGTTTTTAGAAGCAGACCCAAAAGTATAAAGCATGCCAAATGTAAACTTGTGTTATTGAAGGATCAGTAAGTAGAGTTTAATGCCATCTGGAGGTAAAATTGCAGACTACAGCAATAAAATGTCTTCAGCCCTCCAGCTATGACTACAAGCTTGTCTTACACATTGCACGGTTTTATTCTAAGGCACAGACAGCTTGGCCAACAGTGTCAAATCACTGCAGTCTACATGATACAGGCATGACCGAACTGAGCAGACACCAGGCTCACATCTGTCACTACTACCTTACATGCCGCCCACAGGCAGCCAGCAGCTCAGAGGCATCAGAAGTTCATGCGTTTCAGGGACTGGCACAGGCTGCCTCTGTAGGGCAGCGAAGAGGCCGAGGCCAAACCATAACGCACAAAAGGAGCTCTATCCGGGACAGAGCCGGCTGAAGAGGCCGTCATACAGAAAAACACCCACCATACCACACAGAGGACTCCCCGAGAACAAAACCAGCCTCTGAGTTGTTGACACCTTCATGTTGAGCTGCACAGGCTGTGGTCTGTCCGCAGCGTTTCAGGATCTCAGCCGGAGTACACTGGCATCAGTGTAATAATGAGTTGCTTGTTTTAAACTGACTACAGGGAAATTATTGCAAACTTTTGGCTAATTATAGTGAGCCGCAACACGAGCCCCAAGAGCTCAGCCCATGCATGGTGCAGATACCAACCAAACAGCAACAGTTGCTATGGAAGTCGCCTTTATTTTGAAGCACTTTTTTTCTCCCAAGCACAAAGGAAAGTGGAAATTGTGAGAGTAAAATCATGAGGGAAGTTTTATATCATCACTCTTTGAGCAAATTCATAGGAATAAAACTAAACAGGCACCTTAAATTGCATGTGTTGTCATATTTTAGAGGCAGAAAGCTTAAAATCTTGAAAGTATAAAAGATAAATGAATGTAAATTGGTCTTGCTATTGATTTTCAAACAGGAAAAGTCATTGTTGAGCCACAAATCTCTCAAAGACTTTTACTCTCTACCTTGTTTTCTTAATTATCAAGTTTTTAAATGGTAATGTGTTGAATTGATGGTGTAGCAGCAAATATTTTAGAAGAATATATATGCAGGAAATATGAACGTGCTCCATGGAAACCACCACAGATTGGGTGGAGGGAAATTTCTGCAACAGTCTCTCTGCTGGAAACACTTTTTGCTCCAGGATTTTTAACTCGACTGTAAGCAAAATCCCAAAGTTGGGGGAATAAAACAAGAGTTTATGCCAAGGAAAGGACTGGTAGCTGAACAGGAAGTCCACAGCCAGACCGTTGAAGGGACTGCAGCCGCTATGACATTTAGCAAGAAAGATTTTTTGATTTACAGATAGTTAGATGGAGCAGTAATTATTTTTTAAATATATTTGAGCTTAAGAAATGAGAGTGTGACTGAAATGATTAATCAGATTAATTGTGGTTAATCGATTATTCAAATAATCGTCAACTAATTTAGTAATTGATTAATCGTTAACTGGAGTACACAGACTCAAAATTAGGACATTTGCTGAAAGGACAACATACTCAGCAGTAGTTAAGCCTAAATTTTACAAAAACATATAGATTTGCCTTTTAAAATGTAAAAAAATCTTTACATGCAAATATGTTCTTCCAGGAATCCCGAAAGTGACATATTCCTAGATTAAGATTAATCAAGAAATTAATTAATAGAGTAACCCTACACTGTATTTGTATTATCCTTTGTTTCAGATGGTCAAACATACACCAACTTTATTGCATTTTAGGCAATGAAATGTTCATTATTATATATATTTGTATTCTTTATATTTTGTATAAGAAACACTGAAGTAGTTAAAATGTGCAGAAAGTGCCAATTTAAGCAATTTAATTTTTTTAAGTGTTTTTTTTCAGCATTGCATATTTTTTATCATGTTCACTTATGTATTGAACAGTTAAAAATGACAGAAAATAAATAAATACATAAATGTTTTTCTCTAAATTTCTTTTTCCAATTAATCATCAGAATAACCAACAGAATAATTGATTACTAAAATAATTAGTCGCAGTCTTAAAGGAGAGTATTTTAGCTTTCCTTCCATGCATTGCCTCAGTTTCATTAGTATCATAAAACATGAACTACTTTGGTGACAGCCGTTTGGAAAAATATAAATACAGACACATACCCATCAAAGTAACAATGCTGGTCAGAATGGGAGCACAAATTACATCTATGCCGACAAATATTTTAGAATTTATATTTCAAGTTTTGTGAATAATTACATGTTGATCAGGTTCACCATAGAGAATTTCTTTGAAATCTCTCTGTAGGGTGCTGGTTTGTTGAGTCTCCAAACTGCTCAGATTGCCATACAATCCCTCATTTTATAACCTCAAATTTGAACTGGGCACTTTTCTGTCACCACTTTTCTCTTGGATGGACATTGTTTTAGTTACTGATGCCAAAGTTTGGCGTTTCAAAACACAATATCTGAGTTTTTTTCAGGCTTCAATTTATCTTTTGGAAATAAATACAACTGTTGTGAGCTACAAGTCTAAACAGACCTGGAAAAGACAAGCTTTAGAAATGGACATGCTGATGTTTTTAACGTTACGGTTCAGATCGGTCATTCCAGCTCATCTCTGCAGAGATAGTCATGATGAAGAAAATGTGCACTCCCTTCAGTTGGTGTGTATGACTTGCACATTAATTTGCAATTTAAACATGTTCCAACACAATCATCATGACTAACAGGCGGAGAAGTCATTCCACGTGAAATAAACGATGATTAGATCTTCACATTCGCCAGTTTTACACCAGTATTCCCAGCAACTGATACTAAGAGGCCCATTTCCGACCAAACTGAAAGTCCCCATAGTTAGCAATAAAATATTCTCCATCCTGTTTTTGTCCTGGGGAGTTCTGGGAGCTGTGAATGTTTTCTAAACTATTTCAGAAATCCTGCCTGATAGAGGGAGGATTTCTCTGCCTGAAGTCATCCTTGAATGGAGCGGCGGCAGAGATCCGGGTTAATCGCTTCATGGATTCCTTGTTCCAAGGCCTAATCGTCACACCAGTCTGGAGTTTCCATTACTACCTCATGAAAAAAAAAAGAAACGAAGGGGAAACTTTTACAGTGGGTGGAGTTCAGAGAGGCCGTCTTTAAAATTAGCTTGTTCCGTTTGGGACAGCAGACCCTTTTTCCAGGGAGGCACAGACTGAGGGTTTTTCTTGCTTTCAAAAAACGCAGTTTTACATTTACTTAGCTGTAGGTGCTAGCTAACAACAGTAGAAGTTATTTTCTACTGGAAATAACTTCAGTTTACCAAAATGATTTTCTAGTAAACCAATATTACAATGGCCTAAGGCATAAGCAGAGTTTACAGCTGCTGAATATCCTCCTAATTCACACCGGACAGTTTGTCCATCACACATGTTAATTTAATCTAAACTTAATTTGGAGCCATTTTAATTTCAAATTGTGTCTCAGATTAAAAAAAAACAATACAAGGAAATCTTAACATTTTGTAAATGAATTAGCGGATATTAGTCTTTTTCAATGATTGTTTGTGAACACAACATCAAAGGTGACCCATTATACTACTTTGAACTGGTTAGGACAGGTCTAACAACGATACAAAGCCCAAAATTATTCTGAGAAAATTAGATTTTAGTCAACAAGAACATAGCAAATTGTTTCTGGATGGTAAGTCAACAACAAAACATTTCTTTTCCAGCAGCTATCACACAGCGCACAAAGTGGTAAAACCAGCTGAAAAACACGCTGGAACTCAGTTTAGGTTGCTAGGTAACAGGCTGGGCTTCACTGCGGTTGCTAGGTAATGGGCTGGGCTTCACTGCGGTTGCTAGGTGAGGGGCAGAATCTGCTGATTTGTGACGTTACGTTCAGAAGGTTTTTGGAAAGGCTCATTTACCAGACATTAAAACACATAAACTTATTGATAAAAAAAAACAAAAAAAACAACCGGGTGTATTTTTTTTAGAAGCATTGATTTTTAGAAGTCTCTCACTCTTAAAATAAGCAATAGAAAATATATCTCATATAACATGACGTTGCTGATTAGGCTTCAACATCTGGCCATAGCTTAACTGCATCATTACTTTTCATATTTACACACGTTTCTCCTTCAACTTAGCCACAGCTCTTAGGACTAACTACACAAAACTGTGTCAACAATTGAATAAAATGTCACTGTTTACCTAAAGAACAAGGAAAATAGAAGAACTATCGCTTCTGATCAGGTTTATGTTTTGTTAATACGTCAATATCATTCTCTGAGCACATCAAAACTTATCGGAAACTGTAAAAACTAAACAGTGAAGACCTCCTCCAATTCGCGATTTAGAAGTCACGGACTTACCTGGACACAAATTGCTCTATGGAACGTGATTTAGAATCGTTTGTGGATTTTTTTTTTTTTTTTTTTTTAATATTCTAGAGAAAATACAGCTTGAAAAGTGGAAATACCCTTGAATGACTGTGGCTGATACACTATTGACTGGCTTTAATAAAGCAGCTAATCAAAAAGTGACATAGCTTCTTCTTCAGATGGTTTTCACTGAGTGAATTAATGCATGTTACAGTATATTTGGTGTTTGAACTATAAAACAGGCTGTTTTTATAAGCACTTTGTCAAGAGGGAGTCTCCAATATTCATAGTTTTTAATCACCCAGGAGCGGCTGTGATTCCTAACTCCCATGAACTCAACAGCATCGAAAGAGTGAGACTCTGAAGACGTTTGCAGTTACGACAGAATTGCAAATTGCAGATAAGACTCCACCGAACCAGCAAGTGCGTTTAAATATATAAAGAAGTTACGGTAATCTCAACAACAGTAAATACAAAACCTACGCAAATAATGGAGGTCAAAGAGACTCACACCACTATGAAATGCAAACAAACGCATTCATCCATGAAAAACAAAACAAAACAACAAAAAAAACGGTGGTTAAGAACAGAAATGAGACAAGGTTCCCTGACATGAAGTGGCTGCTTTTTACCATGACCGCAGATTTCTTTTCAGGTGTTGCTTGAGTTGTTCCATTCTCACTGTTGTGGTTACGAATCTGCTAGCTAACCAAAGCAAGATGTGCTGATATAATTAGTTTAAAGGTACCTGATGTCCATTGCCTATTTATACTGTTCATATTTAAAGAAAAGAAGAGACACATGGGATGGCATCAAGTATATTAAGGTTTTATAAAGTTACAGCAGGAATTTTTTATCTTGTTTATCCCAGTATAGCATTAGTTTAAAGAGTTGCTTCTTCGCACTGCCAGTCAGCTGAATCAAAGGAGGAATATCAACTTTTTTCCTTTCCTAAATTTGGTCACCCTTTCACACCATTTCTGTATAAACATGTCCCTCTCATTAACGTGAAGCTGTTTTAAAACTACAGCTGGCTAGCAACAAGATGTCCAGCAAATAAGCTTATCTGTTTCTCCACAAAGAGCAGAACAGAAAAAAATATATATTCTGCACAATAAGTGCAAGAAAAATACTGCTGAACCTGTTTTCTTGAATGAAGTAATAGACAACTACTACTGTTGGAACAATTATGATTTAGTTTTAATCAATAAAAACAATTACATCATCGTTTTATCCCATAAGACCAGTATAATCTGATCCCGCAGCATGATTGTGCCACCACCAGGACGACTGTGTGCTCAGGGTCGACTTTCTCTTACACATAAACTGCAAAAACAAAAATTTAACAAAGTATTTTGTCTAGTTTCAAGTGCAAATATCTTAGTAAACTTGAAATAAGACCAAACAGATCTAGGAGCTTATTTTCAGTAAATAATTCTTTAATCATGGACTATTAATGGAAAAACTACGTTCCTTTAAATCAAACCTCCAGTTTAGAGTCACTTTTGAAGATTAATAAATGGAAAATTGACCAACATATTTGATGTGTATTGATGATTTTTGACAAAAAGTCCATCCATCCATTTTCTTTACACCCTTGTCCCTCAGTGGGGTCGGGAGGTGCTGGTGCCTATCTCCAGCTATCGTTCCGGGCGAGAGGCAGGGTTCACCCTGGACAGGTCGCCAGGTCACCTGTCGCAGGGCAACACAGAGACAAACAACCATGCACACACACACTCACACCCAGGGGCAATTTGGAGAGGCCAATTAACCTGATAGTCATGTTTTTGGACTGTGGGAGGAAACCGGAGTACCCAGAGAAAACCCATGCATGCACAGGGAGAACATGCAAACTGTGCAGAACAGAAATAATCTGAGTTGAACCAATCAATATTAAGGAATTGTTGACTCAAATCGAGCTCCTATATCTTACCATTCTGCTAAGATATTTGCAGTAGAAACTAAACCAAAACTACTTTATCAGATCTTGTGTTTTCACAGTGTACCGTTCCAACATTATGCTATTTTTTGACCCTTTGAAGAATCTAAATTAATGAGCTACAACAACATTTAATTTCCCTTTGGGATTAATAAAGTATTTGTGTATTGCCTTGAATTTTCCTCAGTATTTAGCTCTTTAGTGTCAAATGTGCTTGTGACAGGTGGAAACCCTTTACTTCCGTCCCTCAACCTTCAACTCCCCCACAAACCACATGCATTTCTCATCCCTTCTGCCCTCACTCACATCGATCACTCAGATCTGCTTCTCCTTCAGCCTGAAAATCAGTACCAACATTAACTCCTAATAATCCATTAAATATTAATTGTTTGCAGCAGCCACACGTGATTTGTAAAAACGTGCCACAGCCAGCTTTATGAGCTTAAGAGTCACTTTGTTTCCACTGTAAACTCACAATTTCTGCAGCGAGGATGGTGCCTTTCTGGGTCCGCACGTAACTTTTCAGCTTCTCCACGACGCCCGCAGAGGAATTCTCGGTTGTATCAGCAGCCATCCTGGGAGAAAAAGTAACGTGGAGGCCTTAAAGTAGCGTCCCTCTGGTAAAAGAGCGAGTTTGGATGAGCAAAAGTTGTCCTTAGATGAGATATTTCAGGAAAGAAGCAGTTCCCCAGTGTGTTTGAGTGGAGCTTTAGTTTAAGCAAGTGGAGAGAAGAGAGCAGTCTGACGAAAAAGTCTCTGAGAAATAAACTGCTGCGAGTCTGTTAAAGCAGGGCGGGGCCAGCGGACTGTATGCAGGGCGTTGGCGTTTCCCCTGAGTATGGAGCGCCGCTCATGGCAACATGCTACCACATTGTGTTAGAGCCAGATTATGCAGTCTGGTGACAGAAGTGCATCATCATGCAGCTTCAACCCGGTGAGGAGCTTTCGCGCTCGCCTCGTAGTCACGCATCTCGCTGGTTTTATATTATTTTATTATTAATTTTAGTATTATTTTTCCAGTTAAACGGTGCACGAAACCATATCAAATGCTT
>NW_015114340.1:22536-23705 GCF_001443285.1 Poecilia latipinna | reverse complement strand
TACTTTTACTTGAGTACTTTTTTGTCTGTTTATTTGTATTTTTACTTAAGTACATTTTTGAGTACTTTCTCCACCACTGATGGAAATACAGCTGCACTCAGATTCAGGGCTGAAATGGATCCTATCCCGTTCTAATATACCAAAGCTAGTCAATATGAAAGGGGATTACGCTGCAGTGTACAGATAGTTTGAAAACTCAAAAAGAGTTGCAAAGCCTTTTTGGCATTGAGACAACTGAATACAACACATGGTACAAGTAAAAAAGATTCTAGGACCTAACAGTATTTTACTGAATACTACATAAACAACACAAGTACAATTGACAATACAGTATTGTTTTGAACAAATGCACAAAAAGTGTCTGTCAGGAACTTCCCCTTTTAAAACAGCATAAGCCAGAATAAAACCAGAAACAGAAAGTGTTTCATTTCAGTGCAATTCAAATCAGCGTTTAGGTGCAGAAACGTTTCGCTGCTTTGGGTGTGTTTAGTTTCCATAAAAGGACATTTTTCTGCTGGAGGCAAACAAGACTGAGCTGATTTTTAATTCATTTATTTTTGTCCATTTGTGTGTATAGTTCATAGGTAAAAGCATGAAATCTAATGCATTTTAACTGGTCAAAACTGTGTGAATTTATCTAGGTTTATGACAGCTGTGCTGAAAAAAACATGTGATCCAACTAAAAAAAACTTTTGTAGAAAGAAGACTTACTTTAACATAAGTGAGTCTGGTGCATTTTTGGTTAAACTATGTTTGTTCTTCACCCAGTAAAGTTACTCACATTAGGCAGAAATTGTACTCAAATAAGACTAGCAATACTTCATATTCAAATAAAAGTAAAAAAAAAAAAAAAGATAGCAAAATAACTAATAAAAGTACAATTCTCCAAAAAGTTACTCAATAAATGTAACAGGGTAAATGTAATTAACTACTACCAACATCTGCATCTGTGTTTTATCCAATAATCACCTTTAAATTTTGTAATCAACCTAAAAAGCTTAATGCACACATCTTTTTATAATTGTTTTAGCTAAATTTGTATGACAAAAGTTGTAATTCCTATTTAAAAAATATATCTTTCACCTACATAATAGATGTAATAGGTGTAGGTTATGTGTGTCTTTGTATTGGTCACAGTTTAATGTACACTACATAGTAAATATATGCTA
>NW_015114340.1:0-18162 GCF_001443285.1 Poecilia latipinna | reverse complement strand
AACTTTGTCAATATTCCGCTAAAGTCGAGAAATTATAATTTCACAACTGTGGAGTTTCCATTAAATAAGAAACGTAAGTAAAATCACAAGTGAATGAGTTTATCCACTCAAAAAGTCCTTAAAAACATGCCGCTGACGATGATCCAACAACTTCCTGTCGTCTTCTCCTTCGTGGCCTGCGCCATAGCAACATCCGGTTGTTAATCACGTGACTCGCGTGGCGCGGAAGAACTGTTTCTGTTGCAGTTTTGTGAAATAAAACAGTTTCGATACGGCCAAAAAAGCCCATTATCCTTGCGCCAAAACGTTTAATCGACAAAAGAGAGTTTTTATTTCACAATGTCAAATTGCGGTGATTATGGTGATTAAAAACGTAGCTTCTGCGCTACCAGGGGCGGATCTACACGGGTGTTAAAAGGGACAACTACCATTCCGTATTCACATTAAGCAGAACAAAAATCACATCAAATAAGTGGAAATAAAAATGTCTCAATCATCCAGAGACAATAAAGACAATTAATTCTTCAACAGAATAATTTCAAGTTTATTTCATTTAGTTTCACATGAATCCCATAGAATAAGAATACGGCAAAACTTTGGAGAGTCTTGAATATTTTTTTCCGACTTATCATCATCATAAATACTAATATGAATACATCATACACAATAAAACACAGCACTATTTGAGGGCTTAGAGAGTATCACAAGACATCATTCACCACTAACGACAGACTATATTTCATTTCAGCATATTTATAAGAGCTACAGTGGAAGAGAAAGAAAGATGGAAAGGGAGAGAAAGCAAGTAGCTTCTAGATTGCCTGGATCTAAGAACCCTGATTTAAAAATAAAAAAGGGAGAGAGCGAGAACAAGATTTTACAATGACTAAAGTTCCACTGGAGCTGAACTACGGCTGTTTCTGTTGAGAGCTGTAGAAGCTGAATACCAATAAAACACATCTGCTATCGTTTGGCAAACATGCTGCTTGGAGATCCGTACGGAGGATGGGCAGCTGAAGCCGTACAGGTGTGTTTGCATCTGGATACAAGCAATTATTGCAGCACTTTGTGCTTTCAGTAGATTATGGCAGAGCTGCTGTAATAATCAGTGTTGTGTACCAAACATCGGGTACGCTGTGTAGTCTAGCTTTGTTCCTGAGCCTCGGCCTCTAACGTAGGATTACTGATGGAATGCCGGAGTTGGATGCATGCACTAAACCGGATTTGCAATCGGAAGAGGAGGAGAGTCGAGGGCGGGATGAAGACGGCGCGTTGTGTGTGGCACGACTATGATTTTTAGAAATCTAATAAACCCTCGTTTACTTTTTATTCTGTGTTGAAGTGATTAAAGTGTGACAAAAACACCATTAAAAAAAAACAAAACAAACACATGCAACTCTGTCTTAGGACTTTCCAAATCACAAAAAAGGCGATCGAGAAAGGGACAAGATTTTTTTTTCTTATTTTGACAAACAAAATAAAATAAATGCCATCCAAACAAGTACACAGAAACTCTTACTACACCATCTGATTTCACAATTTCCATACTGACAACACAGCAAATATGAGACGCCAAAGGTAATTTTCTTCTCCGTACGCACTTGTGATTTGCAGATGTCAGGATTAACAATAATCAGTGCACAGCCAGAATGCATCCACTCGTGATATTAGATGGTTGAAAAATATATATGTCACTCACTTCTCTATAGATAGATATCTTCGTTTTTAGCCATTATTTGCAGCCTTCGCCCAGATTTTCATTTTTTAAATCATTAATTTAAAGCAAATGTTGAGATTTCAATGTGACTGTGAGTCCGGTTAGTAAAGGTTTAAACTATGAGAGCTCCTAAACAGAACCAAAATAAATGCAATTGAATAACTCTGTGCTCAACATTTGTTGTATAACAACTAATATAGAGTGCACAATTATTCAACTGTGTACATATAGTCATATATATATTTATATATCAGCAAGTCGATATTTACACAGCACAGACAAATACATTCTCTCAAGTTAAATATAACTACAATTTTTTTCCCCCCCCTCATAAATTTTCTCCGTCACAACAAGGTTTCCCTAACGAATGTTTTGGTATTTGTGTTCAAGTTTTCTCGTATACCCAAACAGACAATCCTCTGTTGTCTTTTACAGTTAAATACGTCACGAGAATAATCATCATTGTTACAGCAAACAGAAGAAATCCATTCCCACCCACCCCAGAACCGACCCGCCCGTCCCCTCCCCGGATGGTAAGAGTGCGGCCTCCCCTCCCGCCGCCTGCCGACTCACAGACACACAGACAGACACACAGAGGCGCGTGGAGACGCAGGTGGTGGTCGAGAAACGCTCCAACGATGACCAGATCGCCCTGCGGAGGAAAGAAACAGGATGCACCAATCAATCAATCAATCAAGTTAATCTGTATGGCAAATTTCAGCAAAAGAGGTTTTCAAAGATGCTTTTCATCGCGGGTGTCCAAAGTGCTTTTACCAAACTTTTACCAAATACTTTTTTATTTACTTGAGTAAAAATATGTTGAAGTAGTGCTACTCCTACTAAAGAACCCACTGGTGTATTTCAGTTACATTAACTTAAGGCTTTCTAAGGACGGATATCCTGAACTGACTGGTGAACTCACCGTCCTGCAGCTGTTTTGGCTGAGGAGGTTTACATCTGGTTGGAGTAGGAGGTGGGCTGCTGATCGTAGCCCTGGTTGTAGCCTCCGTCTTCGTTGTAGCCTCCTTGCTGGCCGTACTCGGGCTGGTATCCGCCCTGGGTGCCGGCGTATGGGTCCTGCTGTCCGTAGCCTCCCTGGCCAAAGGAATCGGGGGCGGGTTGCTTCTCTTGCGATGGGACGTGTGTTCCCGTGAACGCAGCCATCCAGCCAGTCTCTTTCAAGACGAACCACAGGTTTCCCACCCATAGGATCAGATTGATGAACCCAAAAGCCTGGATGGAGACCAATGTTCATCGTTAGAGTGGATAATCTCACAGTGATTCTTTATGCAGCTCAGAATCGGGAACCCACCACAGAGGTGTTGAGCCCAGAGACTTTGGGGTCGTGGACCTCTTTGCAGAGGTTTTCCTGATCGTCGCAGGCCCGGATGAGAGTGATGACCCTTTCTGGATCGGTGGCTGTCTTCACGTCTGACAGGCCTTTAGCCCAAGCACATGATGAGACCAGCCACATAAAGGCAAACACTGCCGTCACAACAAAGTCCTAGAACCAGAAACACAAATCCATTGTTGAAACCAACAACATGATATCAGCATGTCACTGTAATTCCATCACTAAATCAATCCTGCAAGGATTTTATGATTTTTTTGCTAAGTCAATTATTTTGTTTGGCTACTTCAGGAATATTCACAAAATTTTTTCTTCGTTAAACGCCTTCTGAAATTTACATACTGAAGAAAAAATATGAGAATGAAGCAACAATCAGATAAATTTAGGTTATTTTAACACCTGTTAGTCTGATTGGGGACTAAAGTTGCAACATTTGTTAAATTTTCAGCCACTGTGGTTCGCATTCACCCCACACTGTGTCAAATTAAACAAACTAATTGAAAAACGTGTTCCCCTCCTCGCATGTGGTGGCGCTGCAGTAAAAACTACTGAAGGAAATGACACAAAATCCTGCGAAGAAGACATGAGAAACAGCAGATTTTTGTGGTTGAGGATTTCTGTTATGACATTGATAAAGGAACTAGATTTCCTGGAGAAATGGACCGTGACCCATTTCTCCAGCCAGCGTGAGACTCTCATGTTTGTTTTGGTTCTGTTTACCCAGAATGCCCTGCGCTGCAGTGCGCTTCCTGCTTTTTGGAGCAGTTTCTGGTCCGCTTGGCGTTCACTTATGTATTCAGGACGTGCCAGAGTTCACTTCAACCAAACCAGATTTAGTTTCTTTGGTCTGATTCAGAGTTCGATTACGCGTTCACACTTTCCCAAACGAACCAGATTTTCTATAAAAACGCACCAGAGTTCGATTAAAGTGGACTAAACACGGCTTAAAGAATCTTAGTAGCTTGATTTAGGTTTCTAGCTGCATCGATCATGAACTGTAACTTAACATCAAGTAAGGCTAACCCAGCAGAATAACATAAGTAAGAAATACTGCCACCTGCAGGTCAGAGTTAGCATCACTCTCACCCAATGCTTTTGACCATTTTTGTGTAAAAATTGCAATAAACCCACAGCTATGATTTAGTCTGAAAAAATGCATTGATCTGTTGATTTTGTGTGAATTTCCGCAATAATGACATCCCGAAAACTAGAGGAGCTGCTAAATGTTGTAATGTAAATATTGATAAAAATTAACCCATGTTTTAATTGCTCTTTTCTTTTCAAGGTGCTTAAGAAGAAGCAAGTTTTTCTGATGCTAAAGGCTTCTTTTGGATGACATTTTTTCTATTGCCAAGGTGGCAGAAACAGAAATAAACAGTCAATTTTACATTCTATGTAAGTTTTAACAATATTAAAATAAATGTTATTTTGTATGTATGGCTCCTAAAGTACAAAATATAAACCTACCAAGCAGTTGTATGAAATTATAATGTTGCTATTTGATATTTTGTGCAATTCAAGCTGAAAAATGTAAATAAAAGAACTCACAATTCGGGGCCCCTTGTTGTTTTCGCGGTACTTCTCCAGCACGAAACAGTAGGTGGCGAGGGCTGCCATGGAGTAGAGGAAGGAGAAGACGGCGATGGTGACGAAGAACTCGGCTGAAGAGGAGTAGTCTCCGACCAGGAACTGGCGGTCCGGTTTCTCTCCCTCACAGGTGGGAGCGTCAAAGTAAACCTGATGGAGCCTGAAGACAACGCAAAAGAAAAAAAACAAAAAGACAAGAAGAAGAGAGAAGAGCAAATGAAACAATACTTCAGGAGAACAACATGTAAATCAAATCAAATGAATAAATTATTTTAACAAAGTACCTGAACGGATATTCAAATTCTACTTCTATTCCCAGGTTACTATATGATCGGTTTTTACACTCCACACTCATCTTGAACATGCCAGAGTAGCTGCCACATGTCGAGAAGGCGAAGATCGCAAAGATCTGGAGAAAAAAAGGATAAAAAACAAAAAAGCACAAGAAGAATAAGTTTGTTTTTCCAGACAATCTTTCAGGCTTCGCCCACAAACTGGAAAAAGAAACGCGTGGAACTTCATTTCTCAGCATTAAGAGCAAGTTTGGCGATTTTGGTGAAGCCGTATTCTTCCTCACACAAGGCAATAAACGTCTTCCTCGACCAACTTGTTTACTTCTTATACTTATTTACATTTATAGCACCTTGCAAAAGCATTAAAGATTCTTAAAATATTACACATTTTTTCATGTTAAAACCACAAAATTTAAAGTGTTTCACTGGGACTTGAAGACACAGACCAACAAATAATAATACATAGCAATAATGGCCCAGATCTGAATAAAAATGAGAATCTGTGACAAAAGTGGGAAATAAATGTTTACAGAGACTTTATTTTCAATGTGACTGAACTTCAACTACTTTGCAAAAAAAAATATAGGCAAATATTTCAGTTTCTGGACGTGTGACGATGCTGGAATTTTAACCTAAACGACATTCAGCAAATGTTGCTTCAACATGTAGGACATTGACTTTTAAATCCTTTATTTGTATTTAAAAAACTATTTTAATCGGATTTAACACTTATGTCCTATTTTCAAAATACACTGAATTTTCTGACCAACATGATAAAAGGCATGCACTGGAAAAACAAAATCATACCAACTATTTTTGGTCTACAGCCTTTTAGTACAGGTATCTTAGAGAATTTGATATAAGACAAAAACAACTTACAGTGACTTTTCAGCAAGGTTTGGCATGTTGTTTTTACTCAATAACTATTTAACTTTGACAAAAAAGTACCAGTTCTACTGACAGATTATTTAACTTGTAACATGAGAAAACTGTCTGTACTTTTTCATCAATACCAAGGAATTATTTACTTTAAAAAGCTCCCATTTCTTTCTGAAAAGTTTCTTGCAAGGTAGTTTTGTCTTATTTCAACTGTATGAAGATATTTGCACAAGAAATTAGTTCCAAGATGCTTGATGTAAGTTCAAGGGGGTGTGAATACCTTTGCAGAATCTCATACTCATACACTACAAAAACTAATTTTTACCAATTGTTCTTGGTCTAGCTTTTGGTGAAAATACCTTAGTACACTTGAAATAAGACAAAACTAACTTACAAGTAACTTTTTATCAGACTATAGCTTGTTTTAAGTCAGTAATTCCTTAATATTGATGAAAAAGTTCCAGTTCCACAAGCAGATTATGTAACATTTACATTGGAAAAATGTCTTGTTATAAGTCTTGTGCTAGTGTAACTAAAACTTTGGAAAATCAATATAAAGGAATTATTGACTTCAACAAGCTCCTATGTGTCGCTGTTTTGTCTTATAATATTAATAATTGTTGCTGTTTCCAATGCTTCCTGCCTGCAGCATCCCTCTGACTGGCCAGCATCCTCCAGTCCCTCTGAGCTGTTAATAAATTCACACCAAGTGTAAATCAATGCACCGTTGTTAACAGCCAACACAGCACAGACTGTCCCTGTTGCCATGGTTATTGGTGAAAATTTTAATTTCTGCGCGGCTGTTTTTTTAATTCCCTGGTTATTTTCCTCCTGAAAGCTGTAGGTTGCTACAGTACAATCAGCCCCGTCCAATAAACGGTCCGAACAGACGCACACTCTCTCACCTACAGCAGATTAGAGGAGCCAGACTATTTTTACCACACCCTCCCGGTTCTGCAGGCCAGATCCGATTGGAGGGACAATCCAGCTATTAATCTGGCTGAGGTGCTTCACCATCTGTCACCGGATCCTCAGCTACAAGCTAGAAAACATCACGCTGCGTCTCTGAGCTAACACGCGACACGTCACTTCCGTCTTAGCTCCATGGTAACGTCTGTCTTCCACAGGCGTCAATAAACGGCGAAAACAATATTGACGGTAGTCTTTTAGCTCATATGACCAGGAGGTTTGTTTCCTCAAATTTTAGGTTTTTGGACGATGTTCAGTTTTGTAACATCGGGATTTTTTTCACCAGTGCGATCCGTCGGTTTGAGTAGCTCGAAGTCAGCTCACCCAAGGCCGCCATCTTGCTTGACGAACGTTTTTTTTACAGCTTCCGTTTATTTGGACTTTTAATTATATGACGGCCGTTTTAGACAGAAAAAATAGTGAATTTCTGTTAAACAAGAAAAAGATAATATTAACCAGAATTTTTATATTAATCAGAACATTATTAGAAAAACAGATTTAACATTTGAAAAGCTATAAACCTGAGCTTGAAAATTTGTTAGAAAAAACCCCCTCAGAAATGTTGAGATTAATCTCACTCAGACATTGACTAGAAAAATACTTGAACATTTCTGAGGTCCAAAAGTTGAAAATTTTGACTTTTTAAAAATGTTGTGAGTTTGAATTTTTATGATTTTGCACTAAGCAGAACATAAATCCTAAATTCATAATTGACTCTATTCTAATGTTTTATCCCTGTTAGAATGATGGAAACAGGACTTTCATCCTGTTTTTACATTTAAAAAACTGAATTTCACACTTTGAGTAAAATATTAGTATCTATGTAAATTGGTAGTAAAGACTGCTTTTAATGTTTTGGTTTTTCTGACCAACATGCAGATGAGGAATAGGGTGAAATATGGCTGCAGCTGAGGTTTAATTCAATATTCACAGCAGGAGTCTGCTGTAGTAAGCTATTCTAAAAATAAAAACTACACCTCTCAGTCAGTTTAATGTATCAATTTCATCAAACCTGCAGTATTTACAACCCAGGTTTCAGTTTTCACAGATATCTTATTTCATTATTTCATCAACAGATCAGAGAATTTCTCAAACAGGAAGCTGCCTTCTGAGGTTTGTTTGCTAACTTTATTTTTTTAATTTCTTTACAAAAATATACGAACTTCTCAAATCTTTTTTTTTTTTTTTTTTTTACATTTTGTCACATAGTACAAACTTGAATATATTTCTGGGTGGTTGTGGTAGATTTACACAAAGTACTGGATTTATAAGGTTGAAGATATGAGATTAATACTATTACAATAAAAGAAACATTTTTCGATATTTTGGCCATGGATGCTAAAAACCAACAATTTCGCTGTTTTTTCCTTTTGATAAGAATCCTGGCTTGTTATTAGAAACTGTTTTATTTCTGAAATTAAATCCCACTCAAAACTCATCATGTTACATAATAGCTAAAAAACAGAAAAGAAAAGAAAATGATAGTGAACATTTTCTTCGATTTTTGCTTCCAAATCTTAACAGTTTAAAACAAATGCATTGTGCTTGCAGAAATCCAGATGTGGATGCAGGTAGGTTTTAAAAACAAATGCTGATTTTTGCAAGAACAAAGTCAGCATTCTGTATTTCTGCATGTTTATATATGCATGACTGCGTTTCTGATCTCTGCAGACAATTAGAGGAGGACTAGAGCCATGGCAATACATCACAGATAAAATATCTTCACCAAAGTATAAAGAAATCTGTTTTCCATGTTGTCTGTCTCTCTTTGGGTTAAAGAAATACAATTCACTGTTTCAATATTCCTTGGTTTGAATATTTGGTAAGACTTTGTGAGAAAATAAACTCCTACCAAATATTTTTTGTCTAGTTTCTAGTGCAAATATCTTCGAAATAAGACAAAACTAACTTGCAAGTGACTTTTCAGTAAGTCAGTTTTGCCTTTTAGATATTTGCACTAGAAACTAGACAAAAATACTTGGTAAGATTTTGTGTTTTTGCAGAGACTCACCATAAAAACTAATTATTTCATTGTCCAAATCACATATAGACCAGTCAGTCCTGCTAAATCTGGAGCTAGAAGCACATAAACTGGATCTAAATGGGAGTGTTACAGCAGAGCACCATCAATCCTCCGTCTGCTCTCGCCGTGTGGCGGGTAAGTAAGTACTGGGCGGTCAAAGTAACGATGCCACACAGCGAGTGCCATGGTAACACAGCTAGCAGGAAGCAAGCTGGTTTCTGCTCCTCCTGCTCCTCTGTGCTGAGAAGATAAAAAGTATTTCACTCTCTGACACAAACTGTCGGCCACTGCTGTTCCCACAGAGTGTGAATTCCTCTCAGTCGCAGTAAAAGGGACACAAACATGGACAGTTTTAAAAAGAAGCCATCAAAGGCTGAAAGGTTTCGGTTTTTAGGTGGCCCTGTCCATATTGATCTAGAGAAAAACAATCCTTGACTTAAAATGAGAACAAGACAATGTAGATATTTTAAACGGTGATAAAAATTTTTAAAAATGACTTAAACTTGTAATTATTTTGGTCTTCATCCTTGTTTTGTCTTGAGGCTCAGCGCATATTGGTTTGATCAACCCAAAGCATGTTGTTCCTAACCAATAGGAACAACAGCGCTGCAAAACATAAAATCTTACCAAGTATTTTATGTCTAGTTTCCAGCGCCATCTTTATTTCTGCATGAATAGCTCCTATTAAGTACGACCAGTGGCGCCCTCTGCTGGATGGCGGCCAAACTGCAACATTAAAAGAAGGCTGAAGCCAGGGGTGTCAAACTCATTTTTGTTTTGGGCCAAATCCAGATCATGAAGGCTCTTAAAGGGCCGGTTGTTCCAGAATGTATTGATAAAACCTGTTCACAAACTGTTAAAATACCAATGAATCCTCAAAATTAAATATTATTATTGAACATCTTCAGGATTTCATGATTCTTTTTGTGATGTTTTTGCAATAAAAAAGTGTTTGTGGTACTAATTTGGAAATATTTGTGCTTATTTATGATGGTAAATTTAACTTTTTATAACTCACTGTAAATATCATGGACTATAATCTGACGTCAGTTAAGGCTGAGGGAGCTGATCGGTACAAGTATGAATGTTTTTGACAATTTTTGAGAAAAATCTGCAATAAAATCCCAATTATGTATTATAGCAAAAAAGTGTTGATGGAAATTTGTGATAATTCTCAATAAACTGGAGGGACTAATTGATATAATTTGGCAGTAAACAGATAAAAACTGCATTGATTTGATTGATAAAATAACATTTAATCATACTTAGTGTTTAGTCTAGAGTCTAGACAGCGGACTAGACTGGGCCTTGAGTTTGACACATGTGGCGTAAGCAGACGTTTTTAGAACTAATTTTAATCTAATAAACAATTAAATGACAAGTAGATTAATTGCTGCCTGCAGACATGTACAAACTCTGACTTCATAAAGGATTCAATTTGTTATTTCATGGATGCTCCTTGTTGACGTAATTCCTATGAAAAAAGCAGGTGTGTCACTAAACAAATAAACCACCTCAGTTTTTTATTCCATCCATTTTATCCATTAAAACATTTTTATATAGGATATTTTGCACTTCATATAGGAAATAAGCAGAAAACAAGCTCAGCTCTACAAGCCCTGGAGTAATAACCAAATGAAGCGTCTGTACAGAAAACACCTAATGAGCTGCAACAAAACAAACACCTTTTATTGTACATTACGGATTAACTCAGAGTGAATCAGGCTATTACTTTGTGTTCTCGGCCTTTTAATGTTTGCTGAGAATGAGTCAGAGCGTGAATTTAAATTCAGACCAAACCCAACGCAGCAGAGTGTTGCTGCAGCAGCAGAGGAGGGAGAAAAGGGCGTATTTGGCTAAATATGAGCTGCGTTTGGTAACTCTTTGTCTTCTAACAACCAACACACCTTTCTAAGGTTTCACCCCTCATTTTATTAGACACAAACAGAGGAAAGTATAGAAGGTCAAAGGTGACGCAGCGTCACACGCCACCAAAACACAAAATCTTATCAAGCATTTTTGTCTAGTTTCTACTTCAAATATTTTAGTTCATTTGAAATAAGACAAAACTAAACGTGAAAGTAACTTTTCTTCAAGATGCAGGAGCTTGTTTTAAGTAAATATTTCCTTAATATTGAAGAAAAGGTACCAGTTCCACTGGTGGATTATTTAACTTATAACATGGAAAAAATGTTTTGTTATCCGTGAAATAATCTGTCAATAGAACTACAACTTTTCCTTCTTTGCTTTATCAAAACAAAGAATATTACTGAATAGATAAAAACAACAGATATCTTAAGAAATAAATCTTTTAATTTATTTAAAATACAAAATGTGGCCTTTGAATGTCTCAGCTGTTTCCTGCCTACAGTCATGAACATCTACAGCAACACTTTGAATTAATATGAGTTACAACCGCAGTTAATTTTCCTTTGGGGTCAATAAAGTATTTTTGAATTTGAATTTTGAAATGAACTTGACCATTTTGGGCCTAATGGAAAAATGCAAAAACACAAAATCTTACCAAGTATTTTTTGTTCTGGTTTCTGGTACAATTATCTTAGCACACTTGAAATAAGACAAACTAACTGAAAAGTAACTTTTCCGCAAGATATAGAGGATTGTTTTAAGTAGATAACTCTTAAAACTGTTGAAAAAGTGTTAGTTCTACTGGAAGATAAATTAACTTACAACATGGGAATAATGTCTTGTTATGAGTTAAACAATCTGCTAATGGGACTAGTACTTTTTTAAAAATCAATATTAAGGGATTATTGGTCTTAAACAATCTCCTAATCTTCCTAAAAAGTTACTTGTAAGTTAGGTTTTTTTCTCGTGAACTAAGGTATTTGTACCAGAAACCAGACCAAAAATACTTGGTAAGCTGCACAGATCTATTCCTTGCTGCTCTGCTTTCACTGGATTTAGTTCAAGAATCTGGATAAATATTACCGAGGTTTGGCTCCTCTTCCCCCTCCTAAAATAAATAAATAAAATAATAAATAAATCCCTGTCTCGCTTCTGATACATGCCCATAATAAAGCAGGCGCTCTGGCAGCCTCAGCCTGACGCTGAGGCACGCAGACCCTCTCTGACAGATGATTCATGCGTCGCCCTGGCCTCCGGAGCGAGGCAGCTGATTGGTTGGTTGGCTCGCAGTGACCCAGGGAGACAGTGATGAGGTGCTGGCACACTCACATAGCTCCAGGGAAGGACTACAGAGTCATGCAGCACACTCATGCCTCTGACTGCTGTGCTGCAAATCTACAGAGGCTGTAACAGCGCGGAGCTGTGTCAACACCGTAATGTTTTCATCTGTGTTGTGGCTCCTCGCAGGCTTTGGCTCCGACTTCCTCCAAAATCATCAAAATACTGTAAAGGTGACCTGCTGTTCTTCCTTGAACAGGTTAGGATATATCTACAGGTGATACAAAACATGTTCATTATAGTTTTCTGCTGAAAATTATCCTCAGATTATGAGATTTTAATCTGTTTGATTTCAGATTGAGCTTTTTTAGGGACTCTGTCTCTTTAAATCCAAATAAGCTGCTGCTGGCCACGCCCCCTAACTCAACGTTTACAGTCACATGGAAAAATGGCTGCAAACAGATGCACAATTACATAACCATACATGCTTGAAAAGCAAAAGTAAAGCCTCCTGCACAACCAAGAATGCAGCCAAAACACAAAATCTTACCAAGTAATTTTAGTTTAGGTTTTAGTTCAAATATCTTAGTACTTTAAATAAAACAAACTAAGCTTAAAGTAGCTTTTCATTAGGACACAGAGGCTTGTTTTAAGTAAATATTTCATTAACATTGATGTTCTACTGTCAGATAAATTAACTTAAAACATGGGAAAAATTTATTCTTATAAGCGAAATAATCTGCCAATAGAACAAGAACTTTTTTTTATCAATATTAAGGAATTACTGACTTAAAATAAGCTCCTATATCTTTCTGAAAAGTTACTTGTAAGTTAGTTTGTTTTATGTCAAGTTTACTAAGATATTTGCACTAAAAACTAAACCAAAATTACTTGGTAAGATTTTATGTTTTTGTAGTGTGGTTTCTGTAAGCCAACAATAAAAAGCTTGTCTTTTCCAGCAGCCATTGTACAGCGCATACAGCAGTAGAACCAGCTGAACAAACGTGGTGGAGCTCAACTTGGGTTGCTAGGTAACGGCGCGAATGTGACTCAACAATCGGGAGGCTTTTGGATTTCCAGGCACCAAAAAGCATCTGGGTGATTTTTTAAGAACTTCGGATGTTTTTAGACGCAGCTGAGACCCAAATGGACAAACAAAAACATACAAAATGTGAATTTTTGCACAACAGGTCACCTTTAAATTGCAGCTACTGAGAAAACTCAAGGTGACCTTCTTAGTTTATGAACTTATTCCTAAAACTAATTGACATTAGAGCGGGTGACGTGCTCAAGCAGCTGTGGAGGTAAATATGGTCGGATAAACGTCCCTCCTCCTTCCTAAACTCTCCCAGCTGAACTGAAGCCGCTCCAACGTCGACCCTGCATCATCGTCTCTGCTGCTGATGGAGGACAAACACTTTGGATGACAGTATGTTATATAACACACAATAACTGCTTACCTAAACTAAAGAAGCTGTTCTTTACGTTTATTAAATATTTATTTTTCATGTACATGATGCACAACTTTGAATAATTTCATCAACAGCAATCAGTTTCCATTTGGGATCAATAAAATATTTTTGAATTTGAATGTTTTGGCTGTCAATAATGCAACTTCATAATTAAAATATTGATGTTAAGCTATTTAGTAATCCGTTACTCTATATTATTTTAATGATTAATTGAATATAAATAGGTCTTAATACATTTATTTTTAGCAAAATCTTTGGTTGAACTTCTTAGATATATGTTGCAATCTTTAATGAGTTAATTTTGAATCCGCTGTAATTGCTTTTTTTTTTTTTTACTGTTGCAGCCCTTTGATATCTCAAGACATAGAATGCATTATAAATAAAAAAAAATATTATTATTATTTTTCCTTTATTGTCACATTTTGCTGATTTGTCATTTAACCATTTAAAACCATTTTATACATAAATAAAAACTACAAATGAACAAAAAATGCAACAGAAAGACTCAGTTTTACATTTTGTAGATTTGTTTGAAAGAAGTATGCTTTTATGAGAAAATAAAAAAATAAGGTCAATATGTTGATTAATTTTGGATTAACTGATTAATAATTGATTAGCAATTTTTTTTACATAATTTAAACTGGGTGAAGCTAAAACTTAGGTTCTTTTTAAACGCTAAATATATATTTTTTGTACAGTTTTGGCCTAATTGCTGATCTGTATTCCCTTCTTAAGTTGGTTAAATGTATTTAAACATCTGTTTAAGGCAGCAGATAAAAAATGTTGAAGTGTCTTTGGAGGAGGATTAAACTGTGATTTCCTCCCTCAGTGGAACGGGACTGTGTTACTATAACAGTGACACACATTCCTGCCGGAGTGTTCTGCAGAAAAACATCAAAACACGACAGACTCGTCACAAACCCATCGGAGCAAAAGAGACGAAAGGAAAACCCCAGAAAGTGAAGGTTCAAACGCAGAGCAGAGCCATTAACTTTCTACTCATTTCACGTTCTCTGTCATTCGGCTCGAGGCGCCGCGCAGATTCTTCATCTGTGTTACAAACGCTCTATAAATAGTAAAGATGCGCCAGGAAATGGGATGGTGACCTGAATCTGTGCAGCTGACCTTTCCTCATCTGGGATTGGCCGGTCAGAAACTAAAAAAATCACAACATTTTGCAGCTCACTACCAATTAACACTCTTAAGTGTAAACGTTGTTAATGAGCTCATAGTTGGCTACTGTTAAGTCTCAATGAGGCGATGATGAACTCGGGGATTTTTACTAAACTTTAGCAAAATTTTTTTTTTTTTTTTTTTTTTTTTGATGAGTTTAATTCTGTCTAGATTTAACAGTGAACAGGCACAGAAACATTAATTGTGCTAATTTATATTGTTAGTGGCTGAGAATAGTTTAAAAAGTCAACTCTGTGGTCATTTTGTTTTTGAAAGCTTTAATAAAATCCACTTTAACTGCAGAGCTGTGTAACATAGCCTGCTCTCTGTCTCTCACAAGCTGCAATCACAAAACAGATCTTATCATTTTCAGCGTCCTAAATTAATTGGCTAAAAAATAAAAATTATTTAAGAATATTTACTTGATTTAGCAAAAATATCTAAACCAAGGGTGCTCAAAGTGGGGGCGGGGACAATATGCGGCCCTTGGATGGATTTTGTGTGGCCCCGTCCAACTACAAAAAGTAAATAAATTATGAAAACCCTAATTTTTTTATGTGTTTTTTTTCTTCAATATATATATATAAAACAACGCTGAACAAAAACTAAATGCTATCAGACATGGAAAAACTATTTCTATTTTATTTTTTACAGTTGATACACAAATAGCAGGCAGATGTCAAACTTGTTAACTCGTTTACTGTAAATAATAAATTCTAATTCAGAATCATAATTCCTTTTATTGTTACTGTGCAAGAAAGCACAACAAAATCTAAAAAACAGCAACTCTGAAAGGCAAGTCGAAAAATAAATATATCAAATCTCAATAAATCTAAAAAACATAGTAGAAACACAAAAACAACAGGAATGTTAAGGGGAAAAAAAATGTTGTTTTTTAAAATTATTTTTAGTTTGCTAATCCTTTAGGGTTAAAATCAACAGCCATAAAAACACCAGTATGATACAAGCTAATTAGAAATCATGCTATAAATGATCAAGAATCTGGTGTTGGCATGTTGGTATGGGGGCTGGAGGCTCCAAGTGAAAACCTGCTTTCAGGGCCCCAGAAAAGTTTTGTCCGGCCCTGTTTATGATCTCTGCTAAATGAATGAGAAAGAAACTTACCCACTGTAGTACTTTTATAAATCCCAGTGGTTGCTTGACTACTGTGAACTGCCCTTGGGCCACCAGCTGTCAACATAACAAACAACAATAAGATGCAGCAGATTCTTTATAATATTTATAAGCGCAAAGTTATAATGAACGCTCTTTTCTAGAGTAGTGAAAAACACATTAGCTGTCACAACTTTGTGCGGTTATGAAATGCTGCGTGAGTGGAGTAGAGAAAGGGCTGCTGTCAGTATTACAATTAGACAAAGCTGATTAACTGTTTCTCTCCTGCAGCATCCTACCAGCGGCAGCCATTTTTATTTATCTCTTTTACTAAGGGGAAATCGTCTTAAATTTGGCGCAAGAGAGGGTATTTGTGCGCAGGTGGATGCGACGCCGCAGTCAGAAGGTGTGCATCAGTAAATGGCCGTACATCGAGCAGCTATGTCTCTCTCTCTCTCCCTCCCTCTCCCTCTTTTTCTGAGGTTGTTTTGTTTTCTAGGCATCCTAATGAAACAGGTGACAAAATCTGCTCTCAGATCAGCCTGACAGCTCGATGAGCGCCTGGTTTTCCAGAGCAAACATGAAGGGTTTTATTTAAACCGCTCGGCTGTTTAGAGAGCTGCGGGAGACCTTCCTCGTCGTCGTCCTCCTCCTCCTCCTCCTCCTCCTCCAGCTCCTTCACCTCCTCCTCTATATGTTGGGCCTGTGTACTGCCCAGAAAATTAATCACATTTCGCTTTTGTTATCTTAGCAACAGCGGCCTAATTGAAACAGGAGCAATCTGAATCAATTATCCGAGTCTCTCTAGAGAGATCGGTCAGTATCATCTCCTTCCTGGGCTAAATGTCCCTGCTGCGGCTCTCTGGACATCCTGCATAAGCGGGCCGCTCAGTCTGCAGAATCACTAGCCGAAAAAAAAAAAAATCCAACGAACAATGTCTACGCAAACTGGAGTATTATTAATATTAATATTATTATTATTCATCAATATGGCTGAATAAATATTTAAAATCCAAACGCTTGTCAGGATTGCATCAAAATCTCCAACAAGAACGGACCAAATCTGAATTAAAAATATTAATATCCCAACCCGCGACGCGCTCTATGCATTAACATTAACTGAAGACCAAATGTAAACAGGGACAATAATACAAATAGGAAGATAATTTCCTACCTGGTTCACAACATCCATCTTGGCCGCTTACTCGCTGATAAGAGGATCAGGAGGGCGGAGGGAGGGAGGCGGCCCAGCCGGAAGAGCTCGGAGGGGGGGAGACGCTCCGGAGGAACAGCCGGGCTGCATCACGAGCTGGGATTTACGAAGCAAGAGGAAGAGTTGACGCCGCATTGGCCTCGCCGTAGACGCCATACGTCAGCACGTTCGCCATGTTGTGAGTGGCATGTTCTGCTTGGAGTCCAAATAAAACGTATTACCGTCTCTCAGTTCCGACCTGTCAATTCTGATATATACAGAGCTGGGTAGTAACTAGATAAATTTACTCAGTTACATTTACTTGAGTAACTTTTTGGAAAAAAATTTACTGGAAAAAAATTTACTGGAAAAAAATTTACTGGAAAAAAATTTGTATGTTTATTACTACGCTGTAATTTTATAATGAAGTATCGCTAACTTATTCAGGGGTGAAAAGTAGTTTTAAATTCTTGCTGGCGTTCTCGTTACACCTGTTTACTTTCACCTCTGCTCTTACAGAACACACAAACACAACTCTTGGTTTTGATGATACATTTTTAGACAAACTGATGGGAGAAAGAGAGGATGGAATTGACAGAAGGCAAATACATCAGCACACCTTTGCTCAATTTCTGGATTTTCTACCCACTGAATGAAAAACAAACATGTTTTAATCAATGATTCACCAGACAAACTGATTAATTCTTCTTAAAGTTTCATATTTCAATATTGAAAAAAACTAATTTGGATTTTTTTTGGCCCTCTTTTTGTTATTTGGTATTTTCATTTGTAAAATACCAAACTTTCCACTTAACAATATATTTTGGTCTGTCTGATTATGTAATTTTTAAATATTAAATGACATTTTACTCTTTTACTCTTAGTGGAGTAATTACTTAGATACATTTTACTTTTACTTGCATAAATTTATAGGGAATGTGCTGCTCTTATTAATGTATAATCCTTAGGAAACCCATTGAGCAAGATCACTAATTTAAATCAGGCTCCGAGTTTAAATAGAGCACGATAAAACACTGAAGATTTTATATTGGTATAATTTTGCTTATTTTCATTACTCGTCAACTCACATATTTTGTTTTTATTTTCATGTAGGTCTAAAAAAAGTTATATTTGGACCTAAAACCATTTGAAGAGAATTGTAAAAACATGCCACTCACAATATGGCGTCCTAGTTGGCGTGTATGGCAAGCCGTTTTAACATAAATTCGGTTTCGTCTGACTATCC
>NW_015114339.1:113324-141928 GCF_001443285.1 Poecilia latipinna | reverse complement strand
ATACTGCCGCTGATGCAAACCACAAAGACAATGACAACAGGAAGTAGTTGGTGGTCAGGTTTTTTTGTGACAAAACGATGAGTCGCGGGATGTTCTTCATATTATAAAGTGAGAAACAACCTTTTTGCGTCCTCTAGTCTGATCCCGACAGCGCTACTTTAATTTTTCTACACATACCTTGTGTTTGTTGTTTCTGAGGTTGCTGTACTTCTGCAGGCTTCTTCACTGCAGGGGAGATCTTCATTTTGGACTAAGGTGAAAAAAAAATACATTTGAATTAAGTGCTTGGATTAGTCATCGAGAATTAATATGTCAATTACCTCTTCGTTCTTTCATTTGTTTTCAACCAGTTTTTAACTTGCATGGGTGTGAAGTGTTCCTCACTTCCTATTACTTGCATGTTTCTCACACTTGTTTTTCAGAAAATCAAACCAATTTAAATATTAAATATTTCAACTAGATTGGATTACTGTAACGCACTTTATCTGGGAGTCAGTCAGTCGCTGCTCCCACGTCTGCAGCTGGTTCAGATGCTGCTGCAGGACTTTTGACAGGAACTCGAAAGAGGGAACATGTGACCCCTGTCCTGGCCTCACTTCACTGGCTGCCTGTATATTTTAGGATTCATTTTAAAATTCTTATGTTTATTTTAAATCACTACATAATCTTGGCCCGGCTTACCTCTCTGAGCTTCTTCACCCCTATATACCTCATCGGTTTCTCAGGTCTGCCGATCAGCTGCTCTTGGAGGTACTGAGATCCAGAAGGAAGCTCAGAGGGGACAGGGCTTTCTCTGTCATGGGTCCTAAGTTATGGAACGACTTGCCTTTGCAGGTCAGAGAGGCCCCTTCACTGTCCACTATTAAAGCTCGTCTTAAAACCCATCTATTTTATTTGGCTTTCAACTCCAGCGGGATCTAGTTTTAAATTGTATGCTTTTGTTTTTAAACTGTAAGTTGTTTTTTTTTATTTTTTTTATTGTTATGTTGTGTTTTGATGTACAGCACTTTGTATCAGCTGTGGTTGTTTTAAAGTGCTTTATAAATAAAGTTGGTATGGTATTAGAGACAACACAAGTAAACAGAGAATGCAGTTATTGAATGAAGCCGTTTCAGAAAACTTGCTAAGCCCGGTGGTCCAGCTGCCCACCATGTCTGAGTTCAAAAGTTGACAGGAAAATTGAAAATATGACCTGTGTTGTTGGAAGACATCATATTTACAACACCTAAACAACAACTAAAAAGTCTCAAGAAAAGACAAACACAGAAAAATGCTATTAAAATAATATCAATTGTTTCATCCTAATTAAAGTGTCCACATTTTTTTGATCCGTGACTCGTCACTTTAGTTGCTGAAGTTGTTACCGTTTCACCAAACACATTTTTTAACCTGTTTTTGCCATCACTGTTACTGGAATATATATATGTATATATATTTTAAAAACCTATAACAATAAACAAACAATGCTCAGCCTGGTGGGGGAGCAAGTAAAGCCTGGTGGCCCACCAGGCTGATCATACACTGTGGGAAACATCCTGTGTTTATTACTAAGGGGGAAAAAATCCAAATCCACATGGCTCTGTGTGAAAAGTGAAATATAAAAAAAATTAATTAATTCATAAAAAAAAAGGAACTTACTGCTCTTGTGGTCTTCTTGGGCAGCTGTATTTGACGAAGACTCTGTGTGGACTCAGTCATGCTGCGATGTCGAGTCAACATTCCACTCCTGCACAGAAAACAAATTAAAGACTTATAAAACATATATTGAACCCTGAAGGTTTACTATGTTTTTTCTTTAAATAAAAAAAATAAAAACAACAGCAACGCTGTTAATTTTACAACACTCCTTTCATTATTTCTCCAATTTCTTGGAGCATTTTTTTGCAAAACCCGCCTCCTCTTGTTGGCCGAACGGTTCCGCAGGTCGTGCAAGCCGTCATTAGAGACGAGGCTCTGTGCCGAGACGGCAGGCGAGGAGGCAGAGGGGGAGATGCTGTCCTTGGCAACAGAGTCGTCGCTGAAGAAGTCAGCAGGCAGAACGGCCACCAGGGCGTCAGGGAGCTGAGTGCCGAGGCTGTTGTAGACGTCTGCAAGCACTTTCGGAACAGCAGTCAGGAAGCTGTCGGGATGGAGAAACAACACTTTTGTTTTTAGTTCTTGGGAAGCATTTAAATATGGCGCTTCTTCTCCTTTAGGACTGTTGGAAACTAAAGGAAAAAAAACAAAAACAAAAAGAGGTTCATGTACTAAATTTAAATAACAGGGTTTGGTGAAGTTTACCTCAAACTGTGTACTCAAAAATTTTAATTCAAACCCAAATGTACAAATTTATACATGAAACAAAAAAGTTTTATGACAAACCAAGTGATGTGTTTCAAGCATTTATTTCTGTTCATGATTATAGAAAAAGTGTGAGCGAAAGTGTCAGGAGTGTCAGTGTCTGGAATAAACTTGACAGTCAGATAAAACAATCTAAATCTCTTTCTGCATTTGAAAAAGTTTTGAAAATTATGATGACGCAATATGGTGCCGAGTAAGTTGATGTCTTTTGAGCGAAACAGCTAATTTTATTTTTATGTGAATAGCTGGCAGAAGTAAGTTTGCACTTCTTTTTGTTCATTTTCTCATGATTTGTTTTAGTTGTTACTTAAACTATTCATATTTATTATATAGTGAATGAAATAAAAAAAAATAAAATGAAATGGAGAAAAGTCATGAACTACCCAAAGAACTACGGTAGCCCAGAAAGGACAACAAAATGAAGGAAACAGTCAAAAGCCACAATGGAAACTATGTTAAAACAGAAGTTAAGCTAACAAGTCTACCATAACTTCTGTTGCCCTTTTTTTTTTCTTGCATTTTCTTGACCCTTTTGGGGCACCATAAAGAATGCCCATCTCTGTAGAGGTGCACACATACCCTGGGAGGACTTCGTCCTGAAGAAACCTTGCTAGGCACACCGGGTCTTTGGTTAACGAGATTATTCTGAGCATTTCCGCCGCCTGACAAAAGACAAAAAATATTAAAACTAGAGAAAAACACAAGACAGCTGCGTTCTGTCGACAGGAATGTTGACCCTTTTACCTCCTCCACCATCCGGTCTGCGTCTGAGTGGGATTGTTTGGAAGCAAAACGTCTGCACAGCTCCAGCCGCAGCATCACTTGCAGTTGGCACCTAGATCGGTTTGATTAGTTAGAGTTAAACGATCCAGATACAGCACGAGAACAGAGAGACGAGGAGGAATCGGTTCATCAAGTGAATCCATCACTCACTCTCTGACTTTGCTCTCGGCTTCGTCAGCGCTGGGGTACAGCTGGCGGATCGATTTGCCGGTCTTCATGAGATGCTGTTCCACAAGCAGAGACGCCTTTTCCTACAGATGAGACGATGTGGCTATAGAATGAACTTAAAATTCATTGACATAACATAACATGACAGGAAAAGTTCTCCAAAGTGACTTTTATTTCAATCAACGAGGAGAATCAGAGCCAGGCTACGAGAATTTCTCTTTAATTACGAGAATATAGTTATGAGATTAGAAGAACTGATGCAACTTTACCAGAAAAATGACTTAAAATGATGAGTAAAAAGTTGTTTTAATGAGGAAAAACAGCCTTGACAGAGGAGTTATCTGGATCTGACATGAGTAGGTCAGTCCATTTAGAAGTAGATACAATCATTTCAATGTTCTGCGACTGATGATAATTTGAGGATGATGTGCAAAAAGGCCATATTTTTCTATTAAGTATTAAATTATATTAAACTATGACTTCACAAGTTGCTCAATATTCCATTCCTATTTTTCATGTTGCAGTTCTCATAAAATAATGACTTTATTCTGGCAAAATTATGATTTTATTTTTGTAAATAAAAACAAAAACATCTTAGCCTGACCCTCAGTCATAAAGTTGACCAGAATTCCAAACCTAAATAAAAACAAGATGGCCGCCCTGACATTGCTATGAAATATAAAAATCCAATGAGCTTAATAAATTCAGATTTTCCAAAAATGACATCTTCAAAAGCTCGATAAAATTGATTTATCGCCTAGCCCTGGACTGCAACAAAAACAAATCTTTATAAGGTAAAAAAAACAAAAAACAAAACATTGTGTTACCTGCCAGTCTGACTCTGCAGTTAGAAATGTTTTTACGGCGTTGAGAAGCTGCTGAGCGGTGGTCAGGAGAGACGAGTCTCTCTCTGCTACCGTCTTGTTGTAACCGGCCTTCAAGTGCCTCAGCAGCTCTTTCTCACTAGAAAAACCTGAGAGACGGAAAACAAAGCAGCAAAAGTCAATATGAAATGTGTTATTCAAGCACATCGTCAGACTTTTATTTAGAAGTTTAACTTACTGAGCGCGCTCGCTGCTGCCGGTTTGTTCCTGTCACTTAGCCGTCTCTTCCCGGCTCTGTCGGCGCCCGGCGGCTCGGCCTCGCTCTGACTCTTCTGAGCCTTCACGTTTAGCCGCGCCACGTTCAGCATCTGCAGTGAGCGACTCATTGTCTTCATCTTCTGCTTCACCGGCGTACGGTGGGCACCCCCTGCAAGGCCAGGAGCCAAAGAAAAAGGAGGTAAAAAAAAAAAAAAAAGAAAAAAGATCCGTAAAAGGTGAATGTAGGACAACAATCGCCTTTAAAAATGGTTTTCGATTTTAAAGTAGCTGAATTTTGAGTAGCAGGTGGAAAGAATTATGACATATATAAAAAGGAGCTTGCGTACGTTTCTTCCCCTTTTTGCTGACTGACTCCTGGTACAGTTCAGACAGACCGCTGACCAGATTCTGCTGAGCCTCAAAAAGATCCTCAGCTGATCCCTCTTCAGGTACCACATGGAGCAATCTGCAAACAATCATTTCAGAAAACGTTTGTTTCTTCTTTCTTCATGTCAATGTCATCATGTTCCAAACCTGGAAGCAGATCTAGATGAAGTGCAACATCAGCTGCGTTTCCGTTACAAATGTGCACAAAACTTTGTCGGCATTTCACTAATGTCGAAAAAAACAAAACAAAACACAATTTTGCAATAGCAGTGTTTCCGTTAAATAAGAAACACAATTAAAATCACACGTAACTAAGTTTGTTTGTGTGATAGGTCATTAAAAAACATCATCCTCCAACTACTTCCTGTTGTCTTCGTCTTCGTGGTTTGGACCAGTGGCAACATCTGGCTGCTGGTCATGTGACCTGTGTACTGCAGTTTTGCAAAATACACTAATTTCGATACAGTAAAAAAAAATAAAAAAATCAGCTCAATTTATTTTTGAAGAGTCAAATTGCACATTAATATGGTGATTGGGGAGGCAGCTAGTGATTGTAATGCCTTCGAGGCAGATTCAGATCATGTGTTATCAAATCGGTCAAGATTTCTTGTTAAAGGAAACATGTAAAGCAGGGTTATTTATAAAATGCTGTGTAAAAATATTTTGTTAATGACAGAAATTTTTTTATTTTTTTATCATTACAAAAAAATTAAAGCTGTTAAAGTCTGTTTTTATGTCTCCTTATTAAATAAATATGCAGAGGGAAAGTCAGAAATTATGCAAAGTCTTGTCACTTTGCACAATTTCTGGTGCAAAGTGTGAGTAGATTTACTCTGTGATATGATTGAGTTTTCATTTTAGGCAGATGATCCATCGCCACTGCCAGATAAGCAACTGAAAAAAAATAAAGCCTACAACGACAGCAGCAGCCTTCAAAAAACAGAACAAAACAAAATAAACAAACAAATGAATAAGAATTCCTTTTGTACCTTATTGACTCCATTAAATTGGCGCCGACTCCTGACTGATCCGACTGTGGGAACCAGGCCTCTAAGGTGTGTGTCATTGGTGACCTGTGGCTCAGCTCCTGTGCAGCCCACTCAGGTGCAGGAGGGTCCCGGACCTCATCTTTACAAGAAACGAAAGCAAATTTACGTACAGCGTTTAAACTGAGCTCAGCATTAAAAACATGTTGCTACACTATTCAGGGATGGATTCTCAGACAACACACAACACGTACCAACATCTGCAGTTAGCTGAATTGAGCAAAAACTATAAACACTTTCATAACTACAAATCAAACTAGGACTTTTTAAAAAGAATATCTGACAATTTTCCAAGCTCAGAAAAAAAGTGCTAACTGGTGTCATCCAGAAAACCATTTGTTACTCATATAGATTCATTACACAGAGTGAAATATTTTAAGCCTTTATTTCTTGTCATTTTGACCATTACGACTTACAGATTATGAAAACGGATAATTCAGTGTCTCAAAGTTTTAATATTTTTAAAAGGTTAGAGTATTCATAGAAAGTTGAGTGGAAGGAAAACGTGCACACGCACAATGATTCGCAACTGAGGCTTGACGCACACATGAACCCTGCAGATGTGCTACGAATGTTACAGAAACTGTCAGTGGAGTCTGACTTGGGACTGAGTGTTGTCTGAGTATTTGTTTTATGTTGTAAATTTGTCCTCAATGTACAGTCTCTTATTCTTATTTTCCTATATTTTTTATTTTATTATGCACAGTCCCGATTACGTAAACTTTGCCCACCGTGAGACAATAAAGAATATTTCTCTACTATTCTGATATTTTGATTATTTTTTAAATTAACCAAATAATAATTGGATAGCAAAAGGTGCTGAATAGGAGATTTATTTATAGAATTTGAACTGGGTGAATCTAGCACTGCGACTTGAGGAGTTCTGGTAGAACATATTTATAGACAAAGGTTGTTTTCTTATTTTAATCTTAGATGCAAAATGTAGATTTTTTTTTTTTTTTTACAGTTTTAGTTTAGTCACTGCTCTGAGTGTGTTGTTCTTTAAGTAAATGGCCTTTTGTGAGTCTGTATGCTCCAGTTAATGATTAATCAATTACTAAATTAGTTGATTATTTGAATAATCGATTAATCCGATTAATTGTTTCAGGTTCAGTCTGCTTTAATTCCTACCGTCAGTCCTGTCGCCATCCTGGTTCATTATGTCATAGACCACGCCCAGAACGCTGTTCACCACTTCCGGCAGGTCAGCGGAGGTTTCCGCGGCGGAGGGGGCGGAGATGTTCGTCTTCAGCAGCTGGTCGTGCTGAAGGACGATCGGCTGGAAAACGGTGAGCAGAGCTGTGGACTGGGACAGCGGGGAGAAGACGGCGGGACACGACAGCCCACTGTGGCCGACTTCAGCGAGCTGTGGAGACAATTAAAGCAGGGAATGAAAAGATCAGAGTCACCAAGCGAAAAGCCATTTTGCTTAAACATCAGACGTCGTGCTGCGTTAAACGCTCCCATTCCGTTTGTTTAACTCCACGCAGCTCGACTTTTAAGACAGATCAGATTTTTTATTTTTTTTTAAGAGCTACATTAAAAGGAGAAGGTGTGTCCTTGCTTTGAGCTAGCGCTAGAACTAACTTGGAGGAGAAAAAAAAAAAAAAAAACTGTAACGTAAGGCACAAAAAAAAAAAAAAAAAAATAAAAAAAATGAAATGTTTAGACTGGATTTTAAAAAGCTTGTTTAACTTTCATTGCTGCATTTTGTAGTTGTGTTTCAGGTCACTGTAGCGACTTCCACCTTACAGGGCTGAAACAATTAATTGTATTAATCGTGATTAACTGATTATTAAAACAATCACCAGTTATTGTAGTAATGAATTAATAATTAACTGGAGCATACAGACTCAAAAAAAAAAAGGACCAGTTGGTGAAAAGAAATACAATTTCAGCGCAGTAATTAAACCAAAAGTGCAAAAAATATTTACATTTTTGCATTAAAGATAAAAAACACCTTTGTCCAGTAAATATATTTTAGCCAAAACTAATTTTAGCTTCACTCAATTCAGATTCACTATAGGAATGTCACTGTATTGCAATTTATGTAATTAAATATTTATTTTCTTATATTTTAAAAATTGCTTATTTGCATCTTTTAATGTATTTTTAATATTTTGTCAGAGAGGATTAAGAAGTTAAATTAAAAATCTGTAGAATGTGCAATCCCCCGGTTTGTCAGCAGATTAATTGATTACTAAAATAATCAATAACTGCAGCCATACACTGCTTACTGATGAGGTGTGCATCATCTTTGTGTTTTAGGGGAAAAGAAAGCTTCACATGAGAATTTGTGTCTTTGCTTGGTATTTGCAGAATCTCATCCGTGTCACATCTCCATAAAAACTCCCATGTGGTATAAATGTCAGCTTCTCTCTGGTCTCTCACCATTTGAAGTGAAAGAGCGGACAGCTGTGTGAAGAGAGGCAGGAAGGCAGCCACTTCCTGGTAGCTGCTGCTGAGGAGCTGAAGCAGCCACGACTCGGTGGGAGTTCGAGTCAGGCACGAAGCATCCCAGCCCTGCAGCGCCCCCTTCAGGTGCACCTCTACGGACTCCTGCAGAAGACGCTGGCCTCGGCACATCGGCTCCACCGCCACACGGCAGCTGTGAGAATCGTCTCCTAGATTAGTAAAGAATAAAAATAAATAAATAAAATAAAATAAAATAAAAAAAAACGAGGGAAATAAACCGGCAAGTTTATTTATGGATATATACAAACATTATGTTTAGGTGTTTTACAACACGTTTGGTCATCTTAATGGTAACGTTTGTGTTCCGTGGGGAGCATACTTGTAATGTTTTGGAGAAGCAACACAAAAGATTGTTTCAGTTTATATTTGGGACGATTAATAACTTATATGGCTTAAAAAAATAAAATCTCTAAATTCTTTAGGGGGGGTATATCTATTTTCCCTCCCTTACTTATTTCCCTTAAAAAGAAATTACAAATTAAATAAACTACTTTTAAAAATTGGCTTTTACTTCAGTCATGACTTTTGTGAATTGACCTGAATTCAAGGTCCAAATGAATAGAAGCTGTAAAAACACTCGTGGAACAAGATGGTAGTTTGTTTGTGTGTGTGTGTAGGTGTGTGTGTGTGTGTGTGTAGGTGTGTGTGTGTGTACTTGTTGTGTGTGTGTGTGTGTGTGTGTGTGTGTGTTGACATCTCTCTGAACTCCGGGAGTACAAGGAATGCTTTGGTGGAAAAAAAAAAAAAATCCAGACTTTAATCATTAAATTCGATTTATCTCTCAGACCTACTTACAGGTAAAGTGAACTTTTTTTAAAAAAACATTATCTGGATAAATGACTGAAGTTACAATAATTATCAATGTTTTGGAACATTCTGGAAAACATTCTGCGTTTCCACGAACCGTAGTCCCATCGTAGGACGGCGTCTGCGGCAGGAAAAGCCAGGCGGTACAGCCTCTCTGACGACAGCAGGAAGCCCACGCTGGAGCTGAACAGGGAGGATTCCCTCCTGTGTCTCGGGTCAGAGATGTGATTGGAGCAGAGGTTCAACAGAGCCACCAGGGGAATCACTCTGCCGCCCGCTTGGGCCAGAACCGCAGACAGCTTGTCGGAGCCGAAGCCGTCCTTGCAGCTCTTGATCTGAAACAAGACGGAAGGTTCCACAGGAGATGAGCGGAGAGGGACGGTTCGAAATTATCGCTGAAAACACGAGTTCAAAAACATCCATCTGTGCGTCTATAGAATGCGTTTCACTTTGGTGATGACGTTTCTTTTCAATAATATTCTAAATTATTTGGTGGGTCTGTACGGGCCTGTCACAGTAAACAATAAATCAATTAATTGCATGATACACTAAGACAAACTTGTTATTTTTCATTTTGTTGATTTACCGTTTTTCTCGTTTCTCTTTCTAACAGAACTAGTCTTAAGTCTGGTGCTTTGGTCTCAACTATTCCTTTTTTGAAACATAATTTTGTCTACAGAGACTTCAGAATTCATTTTATTTTTTATTTTTTTCTGTTGTTTTGTTTATACGTTTTGGATTTTTAAAACGTCTTCCAGTTCCAATGTTTAAATCAGGGGTGTCCAAAGTCGGTCCTCGAGGGCCGGCATCCTGCATGTTTTAGTTTTCTCCTTGGTTTAACACACCTGCATCAAATGATGGCTCATTAGAAGGCCTAAGCAGAACATTGGCCTGCTGATGAGGTTGTTACTACCACTAGGGAAAGAACTAAAACATGCAGGAAGCCGGCCCTCGAGGACCGACTTTGGACACCCCTGGTTTTAATGATCATAAAATGTAAAGTTTATCGATCTTTGAGAAAGTGTCCTTGCATTATTGTTTCATAATTACTATTATATCACTTGTAAATTGTCTCAAAACAACAATATTATGATTTATTGCAGCAAGTTCTGGGACAATTTATTGTTGGGCAAAATTTCTTCTTATCCTGACAGACCTAGGTCTGTATGGTTGGTTTGTTTGTATTTTTCCCCTTGAAGAACTAAGTGCAAACAGAATTTGATGGGAGCTAGTTGATTGCAACAAAAAGACAATTCTAGTTCCTCTGCTACTTTCGAATGCAATATTAATATGGAAATAATTGCAGTTTTATTATGAGAACTATAACTTTTGATGGTGTGTGAATTCAGAGAAAACCTACCACAAATTTAAACTTCAGCATCTAAATCTTGATTTAAGATTTTTCTCAAGTTAATGTGCCTGATGACGGTATGTGAATTTTTGGTTAACTTAAAAAAATCTTTAATCGACTTAATTAAAAACAAAACAACAACTTTGAATTAACAGTATTAAAAATATTTTTGATCACTTAATGAAAAAGAAAAAAAAAAAGGTCGACTTTTCAGTAGTGACCCCTCAGTCTCTGAACTTACCTCAACATGTGGACGAGTGTCAATCCAGTGCAGAACAACTTGTTGCTGGGCAACCATGTCGTTAAGACTCTTCGGCAGGATATATTCGGTCACATCTGCTGGCAGGTCGCCGTCTTTTACAGACAGGTAGTCCAAGAGATGAGCCCTCGAACGGGGACACCGTGAGACCACAAACACCATATTCTTCCCGCTGCTTGAAGAGTCGCTTTCTTGAGACACACCGGCCTTTCCTGTAACACGACTTGACTTCCTGGGTCTGAGTGAAAGTTTAGTCGGAGAAGTGATGTCCGGTCTGTCCCACTGGAAGTCCAGCAGAGTTTCCCTAAGAGCGTTTTGAACTGAAACCGATTTGCTGGACTGTTGCTTCTGTTGGGAAGGACACACTTTATCCTTCACATCGAATCTCGCTTCAAGCTCTTGCTCAAAGTCCTCGAATGTTTTGTGTCGCAGCTCCTTGAAGTCGGATCCTCTCGATATGACGGTGGCACTGCGACCAGCTTTTGCCTGGAAAAACGTATAACCCCAGCGCACTTTCTCAAATCCATATTTGTAGCCGAAATGCAACAGGATATTCAATACTCCCCGTTTCACGAAATTGTTTCGAACCTCCAGTGGATGGTCTGACGCGTGATCTTCATAATCAACATCGATAACAAACACTAGGTTGTGCAGAGCCATGCTGTTAAATGTAATGTCAATAAATGGGAAAACGGCATGAAAAACTTGGTACGTTTTGGTCAAATGTTGACCAAGAATGCCGTGACAGGGTTAGCAGTTCAAATACACCGCTCTTTCATTTCATGTAATAACTTTACCTTAGTTTTAAGTGGGTCGGTTTGGTTAACTTCATGTTTCCACAGTAACAGCTATCTGCTAGCAAACAACAACGTTACAATACAGCTGTACAAACTTCAGTCAGATGTGACGCTTTACCAATGTTCTGACGGCTCTCTTTGAAATAACCCAACGCCTGCGCTATAAAGCAGACACCCCGGCACGTAAAAAATATACTTTCCAGACAGCTTAGAGAGTCAACACGACGTTACTCGCATACCTAAACTACATAATCGCCATTTTCCTCATAGGTGTCCTTAACCGTTCGCGCGCCTTCAATATTTGTTCCGCCTCCAAAATCTAATTGGTTGGTTACTCATGACACCAGTTTGATTGGTCAAAAGTAAACTCATGCGTGCGTCACGAGTCCGGTATGCACACAATTCATTGGTTGGGTTTCTTGTCAACTAAACAAGGACGTCTGACGTAAGAATACATAAGAGATTGATAGCAAGAGGTTGCATTTAGCTTCTTTCTTTCTTTCTTTCTTTCTTTCTTTCTTTCTAAACAAAATTGTTGTTAAAACCTTAAAAATAATTTCGAAAAGCAACACAATGTTTTTCTTTTTCTTTTAAAATCACTATTATTTCTGAACAAAGGGGAGGTCATCTTGGCAATAATTCAAACCTTTTAGAAGAAATATTTCCAGTTAAAATATTTCCATGTCTTACTTTTTAGTCACTGCGATATGTATTGAAACCAGGTAAGAATTTTACAAAGTTAATGTGCACTACTTGTCAGAAGTTTTCAATATAAGTATTTGATCATTTGGGTCATAATTATTTTGGACTTTTTTTTAAAATACACAGCTTTAAAAAAAATTAATGTAAAAAGTTCTCGAATTATCACCCTTCTGACAGACAATCTGAACAGGAGAGGAGTTGGATTTGTTGTCTTTATATTACTAAAAACTTTTAATCTTTTGGCACTGCTTGATTGGCTGAAAGGTTTGACTTAATTATTCATTTAGATAAAAGTTAAATATTAACCTTGGAAAATTTAACAGAAAGGCCAAGCAAAGCCAGTGCTCTCCCTAAACCCGACCTCCAAATCCAACATGGCTTCCAAAAAACAGACACATGTAAACATTTTAACCTATCATAAAGATGGTTTCAATAGGTTACCACAAATATTCAAATAATGTTGAATATTTAACATATTCAACCATTTTGGTTCCAGGAAATATGAAGCATGGAATTGAGATTTTAAATTTTTTTTTATATATTATTATTACTTTTTATCCTTGTCTGAAAAGTAAAAGTCATATTAAACACGCTTAGGGTTGAAATAGCCTTCCTTCACCAGTTATTTACAAGAGAACTTGGCATTCTCTCTCTGTTTGCACTGCATTGCCTAAAAAGGGGAAAAATGTCCCAACTCATTCAGGGCAGTGATGTTGAGGTCTGGGGATTTCCATGGGCTTTTAGAGACCTTTCAGGAAGATGGGTATTATAGTTTAATTATATAAATTATCTAAATTATATATAAATTCAAAACAAGCACATACTTCACAGAGATTTGTCAGGAAAATGAACAATAAGTTCGAAAGGTAAACAACTATGGAGTGATCACTTGTAACTGTACACCACCAGGGGGAGACAAACAGTGAAGGCATGAAACTTGGTATCAGAAAGGACATTTAAGACACACCTGGACTCTGAAATACTCACTTAAAAATAAATATCTGAACTTGGTTGTTTGGAAAACAAACAAACAAACTGAAACATCGATGGACTCTGAAAAACAATATTAAGGAGTGAGACTGAAAATCCTCAACAGATCGCAACAATATATTTGTTAAAGTTGCAAAATCTCACCGCCACATCGGAGAAAACTCCAACCTTTAATTCAAGAGTGATATAAATTGGGCCTTCCAAATTTAGATTTAAAAAAAAAAAATTAAATAGGGCAAAATCATTTCTGAAAATGTTAAATATTTTTACCATGCAACATGAGGTAAAATGTTTTTTAATAATCACATTTTGCATCCACTTTCATTCCATATTAAATAAAACACATTTATCCAGTGACTTGTATACCAAAGCAGACTCTGCTGTGTCCAGATTTGCCCTTAATTTATTTCTTAAACTTGTCTGAATACAGCAGTCAAAGTAAGAATGGCATCCCTTTCCTAAAAAAAAATAGAAAAAAAATAACTAATACTTAATTTGTCCAAGTAAAATATTTAACTATTGCATGCTTAATTTATTGTTGAGTAGGAAAAAAGGTGATTTTAATGTTTTTGTTTACTTTTTTCCCCCTCATTTTTTAGCTCGTGAGCACTTTTGATTTAGATTTGTATAATTTTTTATGAACATCGGATTTCCCCCGCTGCCTCCCAACAAAATTGCAGTTGAGGGGGCAACAGAAAATCAGTCCAGGGGCTGAAAGTGGCCAGCGAGCCGCAGTTTGGACATCCCTGCTCCAGATCGTTCAGAGTTGTGGGGCCTCTGGCAGGCTAATGAATTATTTAAGGTTGGGGTTGTCATGCACAAACGCTGAGTTTGCATCTAGGGAGCAATTTCTGTATTTATTTGGCAATATGTTCCAGAAAATTCTCCTGCTAAAACACCGAATAAGGGGCCACCAAATTATTATTATTATTTTTAAATGTGGTATTTCACAAAAGCTTCACCTTCTTTTAGTGTGAGATTATGCTACAGTGAATTTTTTGCTCTACTTTTCATGTGCTTATTAAATTCCATCTACAAAAAACATTTAATTTTTGTAGATGTGATTTCATTCTCCATTTTACGTAAAATCGTAGCTCTGCTTTTAATTTTTTATTTGTTTTAATACTTATTTGATACTTTTTTTAAATCTCAAAGCACTGTTGAATATTTTAATTATAATTCTTTGCTCGAGTATCCTCCAGAGAATTATCCAGGAGCCAGAAACGTCAACAGATTAATAACAATGCAATTAGGGCAAGAGAAAAACAGTAAATATATAAAAAAAACTCATCACAAGCAGGTTGCTTAGCATAATGTTCCCCAGGCTGTGGGTGGAATCACACAGCAGATGCTAGAGACGACTCTTATTCCAGAGAAAATAGAAAAAACACACACACAAAAAAAACAAAACACTTTACCAGATATATTAGTCATGCTGATCTTTCTGTATGAGGACATCACTCATTACTCCGACTAAATTAGGTCTGATGAACGTCACAGAACTGGGACGGTTTTCATTCACTGCCATGTTTGAACCTTTCCTGATCTGATACAGCTAAAATAAACCCTCCATCTTCCATCAAACCCGCCCTCTGCTCTGCCTTCTGTTTGTATTGAAAACAAGACACACGACTTGGCTTGTTTTGGGAGATTTTTCCACTTGTTTTTGTCTCCGGAGCGACGTCAGAGAGATTAGGGCTGTGCAGACAAGAGGAATAATGTAAAAGAAACTCAAAGTTTTTCATGAACAGTAGAGGAGCTGGAGCAGCTCTGTGATTGGCCCGTTTTTCCAGCAGACGTAACAGTGTTGTGGCCGAGTTCACTGGGAAAAAACAAAAACCTGACATTACTGAAAGTGCGTCACCGGCCAAGCAGCAGATACAGGTCAAGTACTGAGTGTTCGCACATGGGGTCAGCGGAAAGTAATCGGCCTTTTACGACAAAAACCCTGAAGACAAATGGGAAGATAAAACTTTCATGCACTCTTCATTGGTGGAGCTGTTATGTTATTTGGTCCTTATAACGATTAATTTGCCCTTTGTACTTTTTCTTCTTCGTAGAGGTTCTAGGCTCTTGGTTGAAGAAAAACGATTGTTTCCTGGAGGCGAGGACTCTGATGACGTTTTAAACGTTACCTGATCCCTAATGTTTGGCCATGACGTATGTACTGTGCCAGTTCAACGCTATGAAGCTTACCGGAAATGGCCTCCACTGTAAACAACCACACTCCACTGCAAAAAGAAAAGTACCAAGTCGAACATGATGGCTGTTAATGCTAATTCAATATTTGGAAGTGTGGTCAACACATTGCTAAAACTACAGGCAGACTACAATTCTAAGATTGCACACAATCTTAGAATTGAGGTTGTGAACAAGAGAAGTTCACAACTTCTCTTTCTGTTATCTGATTGGCCCAGGAAAAATTGTCGAGGTCAACGGGAGAAAGCTCACACTGAGAGGCAAGCAAGATTTGAATCGAGCAAAATAGTGCAGCAAGACAATGTTGATGTTGACATTAGTGTACGTTAAGGTTGCCTTATGTTAATGTTAGCCTGCATCAACGTTAAGTTACGTTAACATTAGCGTACATTAACATTGGCCTATGTTGATGTTTTCTGAATGGACCCAACCTCAGTTTATTGAAAAATCCTAAACAATGTTTAACGGTCAGGTTGTACATCACTTGCCCTGTTGCTGTGGGTTATTACCATTTGCTCCAGGTGCCATCAAAGTCTTGTTGATTTATGTTTTTAGTTTCTTTCAAACTTCTCAAAGTGAATCTGAAATTGACTCAGTGTCCTTGAAAATATTTATTGAAGTACATAAGCAAATATATATATATATATATATATATATACATATACACATACAAAGTAATAGAATCACAAAATATAAAGGTTATCATTTGTATGAAAGTCAAAGTGACCAGAAGTCATAGACAACTTTATATCTAGAAATATACTTGGTTATGCAAATAATAATAATAAATAAATTCATTTTGAAAAATAGAAAGGGAATTTCTGCTCAGTGATCAAAGCAACAGCACTGATTTTATTAACTGAGAAGCTGGGGAGGAAAAAACCCCTTTGCGAGTCTCCAGGTAAAATCTGTGATGGTCCTCTACGGTTCCAGGCCCAGCCGGCTAACTTTTGCTGCAGGACGTTTTGCTTTGTCAATGTATTTACAGAAAAATCAATCACAACGTTAACGTTTTTAGTCATCCTTGCCACATTCGCTCATCAAGTAGAAAAACCTAGATAGAAACAGACGTGCTCTATTGCTCCAAACTGGGAAAATACCCTTCCTCTTCCATATTACTCCTAAATAACTACAGTAGGAAACAAGACGTTGTGCTGAATGTTGCATTGTTTGCTACCTCTACACATTATATCTGTACAGCTGTAAAACCAGCCAGCGGTGGAGGTCGATATGGAAAGGTCCAATGTGCATCTTGGAGCAGTGTGCAGATGAGTTGGTGAGCTAAATGCAGAGTTTTGCGTGGCAGCAGTAGCTTTACGCATAAAGGCAGGACTACAAGTTTGGTTCTGTTCAGTCGACCTCCATCTGTGAAGTCCTCACTGGGTGGAGTCGGAGTCGCTGGAGTCCAGGCTGGCCGGCGTGGGGGTGCGATTGGTCACCCCCGGGCAGTAGAGGGCCTGTGTGCTCCGCCGCAGGTTCTCCAACGACTGAAGGAAGGAGCGACGTGCCCTCTCTTCTTCCAAAGGGGAAGAGCCTTCCTCTTCTACCTCAGCGATCTCGGCGAAAGTGACCGGCTGGGTTTTGAAGCGGGCCTCCCGGGGTCGGCGGGAGCGACTCTTGCCCTTCGCCGGGCTCTTGGGGACGGGCAGTTGCTGGGGGAACTCCTCTGTGGCGGTGGCCATCAGGTGGGCCGAGAGGACGTGGAAGCCCGAGGTCTCCGCCGGCATCTGACGCAAAGCAGCCATGGTGGAACGGGAGCACGAGTGCAACAAAAATGTTAAGACAGTCTCTGCGGACACAAGCTCGTCCTCTCTTGCTCGTTTGGGAGCCTTGTGGTAGAAGAAGAGGAGAAAAATCTCTATCTCAGAAGGGGAAAAAAAGCCAGAGTGGACCAGGGTGCAGACCTCCAAGTCTTGGCAGAATGGAGAAAATCAGTCTTGAAGAAAAAGCGATTGTTGCCGGTGTCGACTCTAACCCCGTCAGTGGGTCTCAGCTCTGTCGTTTGTATGTGCCAGTGTCGCTTTGCTGGAGCGAATGCCACCAGCAGCTCTGACTGTTTCTTTTATAGTGGCTCTCCCCACCCTGCCTCTCTGTCTCTCTCTCTCTCCACACCATGTGTTTACCAGGGCCCTCCCCCCACTTCCCTCCTCTCAGTCAGTCAAAGACCCAGCCTCTGAAACTGTAAGCCCCTCGAAATAAACACATGACAAGACAGCATCTGTGTGTCCCTACGCTGTGTAGCGTTTAACGGATATGCAAAGGACATCCAGAGTCCAAGAACAGTGTGCAGAGATAATGTTTTAAGACCATGTTTAAAAAAGTAGCTTTTGAGACTCCAGCTGCGTTTCCATTGACCATATAATTGAGCAATTTGCAGTTACGCAGCTTCTAACAGGACTTGGTCCAGAATCGGTTTGTATTTAGCTTAGTCCATCTCTTCCCATCAACTCTGAAAAGATTTCCTATCCCTACAGAAGAGAGGCATCGCACAGCTCTGTCCAGTAGTATAGTTTGCATTTTCCAGTCACGCTGTACCATCTTATAGTACAATCAAGTATCTTTGTTGCCTTCAGTACTGCAAAAATGCAGTATAAATCAAATATGACTTAAAAGAAAATTGACTTTGTAATTTAATACCGTGAAATTGGGCTTCTGTCTCTTTAAGAAGCTCCTGCTCTTTCTGAATCTCCGCCTTCAGGAATTCATCGCAACATTGCTCCCATTAACCCTTTAACAATGAATTTACCAGCGGTTCAATGAGAAGTAGCGTGGAGGGCTGCTCTGTGAAACATTTGTTCATTGTTATAAGTAAAATGATCTGCCAGCAGAACTAGTACTTTCTTTAAATCAATTTTAAGGAATTATTGACTCCTATATATTGTGGGAAAGTTACTTATAGGGTTAGTTTTGGCTTATTTCAAGCACACTAAATATATTTGCACTAGAAACTAGACCAAAAATACTTGGTAAGATATTTTGTTTTTGCAGTAAATAGCCTGGACCAAAGCAGTGAAGTGTCCACATCTAATTATATACATACGTATGTTTAATGTCATTTTTTGTGCGTTTGTTATTGCGACAAACATGGCAAAACGGGGAAAGTTCACTGTGCAAGAATGCCTTCAGTTCAGTAGGCGCTACATGAAAAAGCAAAGATTTACAAAGTAGGCTGTGAGACTGAAACATCCCAGCAAATAAACTAAAGCAAATTTGGCATAGGTGTAATAATTTATCTCACCGAAGGTAAAAAAAAAAGAGAGAGGTATGGCTTCACGCTGGCCTCTCTGTGTTAACACTGTAAACATGTAAGCGTGACTGCAGCAGAGCAAAGTACTGGATGTAACAACAGACCCTGTGTTGATACATCAGTCTCATCTGTCACCAGTTAAACTCGCAAAACTTGCACTCAAAGACCAGAGACCAAAACATGACAGATGCGGGTTATGTGTAGAGAAATAGGCCAAATGAGAAAGCTCTAGAAAGTGAAACAAATCACAGCAGTTATAAGTCTTAAAGTGGGGAATAGTAAGAAGCAGTTTTTCTTTTCTTTTCTTTTCTTTTTGATGAAAAAACAAACAGATTTTCGGAGGTCAAATTGGGACCATAAAGTTTGTTCAAAAGAAAAAAAAATTGAAACTGAAAATCCACATCAAAAAAAAAAGTTCAAAACTACTTTTCAGATTCAAGTTTAAAATAAACTTTTTTCTTTTTTTTTTGTTGGTGCTACTCAGTATCTAGTAAAGAGACATGAGTGCAATTGCAGGTTTTATAATTTTGTGGGTGTAAGAACCAAAATCTTAATGTATGTTTAATATATACCTCCTTGCTTGTTTGCTTGTTTTTTTTTTTTGTTCGTTTGGTTATTTTATTTTTATTGCTGCTCTATTATCTGGTCAATTATTTTGTAGATCAATACCCCTTCTTGCTTTTTGTCAGTTTGTAATGTTTATTGTAATGTTTATTATTCACCCTAGTTGGTGAATTTAAAAAAAAAAGTCAGTTTAGAAAAAAAAGAAGTTCAATTGTTATGGACACAGTGGCTTCCGTTTCAGCGCCACATTGCAAAGCTTCGCCCCAGAAACGTTTGTGGCGAAGAGGAGCCCGACCGCACAGAGCTGGTAGTGAGATGAGAAAATCCTCGGATTCATCAGCGGTCCCAGCAGCACTCCCAGCGTGTCACGTCAGCCTGGCTGTTACCGTAGTGACTATATTTATCAGTGTCACTGCTGACGGAGGGGGATGTCAGAGCCAGAGTGGACTGCTGGGATCAGATCACACGTTTTTCTTCCATCTGTGACACGGGTCACATGTCTATTCAGAGTATCTGCGTTTCGACGCATTTTTCCAATCTTGATCTAAAATATCAAACTGTTTTCATATTCATTAAAATTTCGGTAGGGAAAAAAAAGAGAAAGAAATGAGAAATTCAATAAAACGAGAGAAGTGTATCATGTTGGCTTCTGCAGTCGTTTCACAGTCCTGCTATTAATGATAATTTGATGCTGATGTGATAAAAGATTAAGTATTTCTAATCTGCAAAACTTATACCAATGTACAACGTTCAAAATTCTTTAACTTTTTCATTATTTTTTGTGTAGAAGCTGCCATAAAATTTCTGCTTTATTCTCCAAATCTTATGACCTTATTCTGGTAATGTTAACACTATTCTCATTTTCTTTTGTATTTATTCTCATAATTAAATCCATAGCCTGGTCCTAATATTCAAAATCCAAATAAACAGAAGCTGTACAACACGCTCCTCAAAAACAAAAACAAAAAAAAATCCAGATTTTTTCCAAAATCAAATCTTCAAAAACCAAAAAATTCTATTAATTGCTAAAATCGATTCATCGCCCAGCCCTAGTGTGATATCTGTGTTATTTCATCAAAAACGCATCTTCATAGGTGATATAATTATTTTAATTTTAACCCATGACCACAGTCAGTGAAATGCCAGTCCCTCTGAAGGTAGAAAGTTTTTCGAAGCCTGGCCTGATGGGATTTCCTCCAGCGCTCCCTCTGGGGTTTCAGGAGTGATGTCAAACTTTTAAATAAGTTGCCACGATTTCATCACACATTCATCTGGTGACGCGTCAGTGGAGCTCAGGAGGCGAACAGGTCATCCGCTCTCCTGTCTCACACACAGAGACTTGCCAAAGCAAACACACCCTCATGCACTCAGCATGGGCGCAACTTGTTAACAGGAACTTTGAAATGACCCCACGGTTTGTTTTGAGTGGATTTACGGTCAGCATGGGGAAGGTCGGCTATTGCCGGCCAGGTGATACAACACGGCAGACTAGACCTTGCTGTCTGTGTGTGTGTGTGTGTGTGTGTGTGTGTGTGTGTGTGTGTATGGCCCTTTAAAAGTATGTGAAATGAAAAGCTTAGTTTTCTAATTATGTAAAATCAACTTTTTTTTTAGCTTTGCATAATGTTATATAATGTTACTCCCTCATCAAAAACATACCTGGAGTGTTACCTTGTTTCCTTCATGCATGTTTGAGAAATTCTTTAATCTCCCGTGGCAACCATTCAGCTGTGCAAACGCCTGGGTGGACTTAGCCCCGCCTTCAAGGCGAAGCTCCTCCTCAGGGCTTTCTTAAAGAGACAGAGGCCCAATTTCAAGACACTGAATTACAAAGTCTAATTCATTTTAAGTCATATTTTTATAACAACTGAAGGTAACATAGTTACTTGATTGTGCTCTAAAATACTGCCCCTTTAAGAAAGACCTTAAAAATGCAGCATAAATGTAGGTTCTCTCTCTTTACTTTGATACTTGTATGTAGTTAAAAGTTAATTATAGGTTATTATTTTATCAGATCAAATGACACATTAAAACTGTTACTCATTAAGGAGTCAATCAATATCAAAACTACTTTGTATACCTTGTTAGGATGATTGCTGTAGCTCTATGCTAATAAAACTTTGACTTTACAGTTTCACAGCATTCAAAACCAGAGAAACCTGAACATGTAATAACTCACCCATAAAAATGATGACTGCTGGTGGGGTTGGGATGGGCCTGGTGCCTCTGGGGCTCAGTGAGTGAATGGCAGGGTTCACCCAAAGGTCACGCAGAGGTCACGTACAAACTCACACCTTAGGGCAGTTTAGGCTGGCCAGTTATTTCCATGTTTTTAGACTGTGGGAGGAGCCTAGAGCACCTGGGGAGAATCAGGATATCCATAGAGAGAACATGCTAAGTGGGGCTAATAGGGGAACTAGCCCAGGGCGCTAATATTTGGGGTGGATGGGGTACAGATTTTTAAAAAAATGTTTTAATGAATATGTTTTTTTGTACTTTGTACTTCCAATAAGAGTCACAGACTCATCTCAGGCGAGTTGTAATAATATTTGGACATTTTTATGACCGTAAACAATACTCAAGTATTTGAAAAATGATGAAGTTATTGTCATTTATTTTGGGAACAACATGGAGCTACAGGCCAAGGAACGCATTAAACCTACCATCAGTTCATACCTAACGCAAATTACAGCACACCGATTGATGTGATGCAATTTGCATTAGCAAAATATTTTTCTTTCAGTGGATAAGCACCAAAACAGTTTCCACCCCAGAGGTCACAACCTTGTATTTCCGGCCCTGATTGTAAATGTTTCTGAAACGCTGCAACAGGAAACATAACTGTACTGAAATGGACAGCATAGCAGGCCAAGTGTTGTGTGTTTGTGTCCAGTGGGATCAGTTGTTTTCCTCACAGTAACAAGGCTGCGTGTACGGTAAACAAGGACACAGTTTGGCAAAAACAAACTGGACATTTCTGCTGCTAACACACTTATCAGCCATCAGAAAATTAAGAAATAAAAAGCACATTCTAGTCCAGGTCAATGAGTTGTGTCCAAAACAAACAAACAAAAATTGAGTCATCCATTATTTTTACATGAAACTTTTTCTGCCAAGTAGACAAAGTGTCTTGGGAGTGACGTGTGGAGCTGTGTAAAGTTGGTCTCCTCTGACCATCATTTGCTAAACAACTTTAGAAACAAATTTTAACTGTAGAAACATTAAAAATTACTATTGCAGATCTCAATTTCTCCAATTTTTTTGTACATTTAAAGCAAAATATAAATACATTTTTGCATATTATTTACGTTTCTGTAACATAACTAGCCACTACTTTCCTCTCTGCTGTTTTTTTTTTAAGCACGGTCATGAAAGTTACAATAAGGAGTAAGGAGAAATGGAGAAACAAAGAAAATACTGTCACAATATGCAGAGTAAATTTGAAATACAGCTGATTCACAGTAATACATCAAATTATACAGTTAAAAACAACTATTCTTCTCTTGCCACAAATGAAGCACCCAGCAGCTGATGACATTTTCAGGGGAATACACCCAGCTGGGAGCAAGAGGCAGCCGAGACATAATCCCCTCCAGTCCTACTGACTGGTACCGACCCAAACATAAACACACGGCTGGAAAAAAAAAAAAGGTAAAATTTAAAACTAACACTATTAATCGAGACCTTTAGGGAAAATGCATTTTGTTTGTTTGGACAGATTTTGTTAAAACGTATTTATTATTTTACCAGATCAACTGAAATGATGAAATAGTCATTAAGGAGTCAAACGGTATCAAAGCTGCTTTGTATGCCCTGCTAGGGTCTTTGTTGTAGCTTTACGCTAACAAACTTTGGCTTCACAGCTGCTCAGCATCCAAAACCAGATGGAATAATTACCTAAACATGAAATAACTCATTATAACAATGATGACTAAAGGTCTACAGGAAGAACAAGTCAGAACATTCTGCCACCATGACAGATAGCTAGATAGCTAGCTAGTTATATAAGTAGCTAAATAGACAGTTAGATTGATACCTAGGTAGATAGCTAGCTATATAGCTTGTTAGCTAACTATATAGGTACATAAATAGGAATGTAGATTAAACTTGAGGCATCTTTCCCAAGTTCGTTTAAAACTGTTTTCAAACAAGGTCTCATCTCAAACAAAGTGTTGTTACTGTCAGGTTCCAGGTTAGACCGTGGGAATCATCTCACGAAAATTAGTGTTGCAACACTAAACGTGAACGGTGAAAGAAACGGCACACTTCACAGAATTGGGACACTTGCATTTAGAATTCGATTATTTGATTGAAAAACCGTTTCTTGGTAGCAACTTGAAGTTTATTTTGTTGTTTAAAGTGTTTAGAGATCACAGATGTTTTACATACCGATACAATAACAGACTGCAACACCAATTGCATTTATCCAACAAACCAACCCTTTATTCACAATGATGGATGGATGGATGTTTTAACAGAATCTTCTGTTGAACTACCCCTTCAACAGATCTTTGTATCTGTTAAAGGCGAACTTAAACAAGATGTTTGCTGTGCAGCGAAATGAACCAGGAAACATGGAACCATCAACTCAGCATGAACCTTCCCAAACTAGTGCTTGTGCTGGCCACAGTGATGACCTTTGGCTGTACAACAATTAGCCAACCTGTTTACAGACACCAAGAAGTAGAATAGAAAAACATGCAAAAGGTCAAAGATCCAACAAACATTTGATATCGTTGTATAATTGTAAACAAAACAATAACAATAGTAATAGAAAGGTATATCAAAATGCAGGTTTTGCATACAAAGCAACTTTTTCATAGTTTTACTTCTGGATTGAACATGCAAAAATAAAAAATGCAACAAAAGTTTCCAATTTAAAAGAAATACAGTGCTAACTTATTATACAGTGCTGTGAAATGTGTATTCTTTAGTTAATACTGTTGTTCAAGAGCGGAGTGGTGAAAAAGGAAGAAATATAAGCGAGAAAATGATCCAGGGCTGCAGGGTGAAAGGATGAGGAACACATTCCCAGACTAGCAAATCTCCTTGCAGCCATTGTTACGGGACACTCCTGCTAGCACAGCAACCTAAATGTCAGCAGGCTCCAGAGAGCAGGAGAATTAAAGGTACAAAATCACAGCATGTCCTCTTTCCTTGTGAAGAGTAAGACTCTACTGTACTCTAAGAAACCAAGCCCAAATGTTGTGTACGCCATATGACAAAAAAAGGTCCTAAACCAGGGTGAGCAATTTGTCCAAAACTGCCATGTGAGTAACTATGACTACCATTCAGGGTCATATCATTAGTATTTAAGCTAAGAAACTAAATACAAACAAGATATGAACTGATATGGCAACACCATTCAAACAATCATGAATGCAGAGAAGTCAAAATGGCAAGAACTAACAAATGTAAATAAACATATAAATGTTCAAAACACAAACACAAATGAAGACCAAAACACCCTGGGATCATGACAGATATTTATGTTTCAACTTCTGATAAATTCTTTGAAAACCGATGAGTTTGAAAGGCCAACATAAAGTTTATGCAAAGACTTAATATGTAATGTTTATCCCGTTTTTTTTTTAATAACTTCTGCAATTCATTCTGTCATGGCAATGCAAACATTCTGAGGTGAATCCTGACCGATGTTTGTTTCATTATTAGAGCTTGTTTAATTGTAAACTTTTATAAAAAAAATAAATAAAAAATTAATATGATTTCAGTCAGTTCTGTCAAAATAATGTATATCACAGTAAATAACAGAATGTAGTGTCGTAAGACAAGTAGTTTGTTTTTTTTTTGACTGACTTAAAGGCAACATGGTGAGAACACAGTTATTTATAGAATGAGACTTGGGACAGTGGGAAGCACTCCCGTCAGGAACACAGTGTCTGTTTATGCTGCATTTTCACAAAAGCAACAACACTGAAGTCATAAGCTTTTGAGTTTTAAATCTCAAAGCTAAATTTGAGAAATTATTTGGTTTGTCATTTTATTCTGTTTGCAATTAGGAAGGAACAAACAACATTTTATTTCTGCGAGTACAAAACAAACAGAGAGTCAGAAGCCAGAGAATATGAAGCAAGTATCAGCTGAATGTGGAGTGATTATTACCTTGTGCTACTTTGAATTGTAGTTATTGGGACTTTTCGTTACCCACTACTGGCCCTATGCAACGTCATCACCTCGTCACATTGACATCCGGATGTGACACCTGGTGTATTGAACGGTCTCGATTGTTTTCCCAAGTTGTTGTCACCAATAAAGCCATGGCTTCTTCTTGTTCAAGTCGAGCTAATTTGTCTGTACAGGTAGCAGTCCTTGTTGGGGCTCAAAAGTTGGAACTAGCTTAGAAACGGATCCATATCTTCTCCCTCATGTTAGTCGATTTGATCAAATCTCCAACATACCACTATGTCATAAACTGTATCTTCCCTTACAATCGGGGGAGACTTAAAAGTGAACAGAAGTCTAGATGCTAACCAGTTCTATTGTACATGCTAGCATGCTAGGCTCCATAGGCTACAAATAACATCCCACCAAAAACTGGAAGTGGCTGGAAAACAGATTTTTATCTCTATTTTTTGGCATAAGAATATACAGTTAGTCAGTCTATAGACAATCAAATCACACACCATGTGCAGGCCTGCACATCAATTAAAGTGTCAAAAAATATTTAGACTAGAATCGAACGTGACCTCACAGACACTTAAGGAGCCACTGATGACGTTAACATGGGGTTAGCGCCAGCTGCTAATGCTTACAAAGGAAAGACGAGTATTTAGAGAGCGGCGGACAGATAGTGGCAACAGAGAGAGAAACAAAGTGACTTCATGTTTTCCATGATTCCACCACGAGACAGAGCCACTAATATGAAAATATGAAGAAGAGTACAAATTTCAGATTCCCAAGTTGCTCAATGAAAAATAGGGACATTTTTGAGAAATAATTAGTGTAACCCATTTAGGGCTGCAATTAATTATTAGCTATTGGTTTGTCTGGTGATTAATTGATTAATCAGATTTAAAAAATTGGCACATTTTACAGATTTGTCATTTAAACATTAGAAATACATTAAAAGATGCAAAGAAACTTTCTTTTTGGCAGAATTTGAAACGGGCAAACATATGTAAAAAACTTTTTTTTCCCCTCAATCTTAAATGCAAAATGTATTGATTTTTGTACAATTTTGGCTTAATTAACGCTCTGATTGTGTTGTTCTTTCAGCAATTGGCCTTGTTTTTTTTTTTGTTTTGTTTTTTTAAGTCTGTGCACTCCAGTTAATGATTAATCGATTACTCAGTTAGTTGGCGATTATTTCAATCACTGATTTGTTGCGATTAATCGTTTCACCCCTAAATCCATTATATCCAGTCAAAATGGCTATTAAAATGTATTTTGGGAATTTCATTGGAGATATGTCAACCAATTAAATACTAAGGCTGTAATTTACATTAGATCCAGTAGAGAACTCCAGCTAAATAAAGAACAGGCGATACCAACCCTCTCAGAGGTGGATCCCTGAGTGCCAGCTGCAACATGATACAAAAGTCCAAACAGGATGAAGTAGACAAGGAGGGTGCCAGGAGGTAAAGACACGTAAGAAACGACCCAGGCCACGGGTGGGTGGACTATTCCTGTGTTGACGGCTCCTGTTGTGAATGTTTAGGACATTTCCCTGCTTGAAGATGTTTTATTTAAATAAATGGATCATTAGCAGCCTCATAAAGAGCTTCATGGAAGGTTTCTAAGATTGTAGAACTATTTAAAGCAGCGTGACAGAGCAGGGAACCGCGTAGACCATATGGGATTCTGTCCGTCAACAACCATTATTGGAAAGTGAAGAGTAAAGGACAGGAGTGGATTACAGAACAGCTTCCCGGCAAATCAGGACAATTTCAGGCTGTGCTCAACAGTAAACATGAAAACACAGACTGATTCCCAGACTGAGATAAAGTAGGTACAATGTTAGTTATCTATATGCTAAGGTTCACAGACAGTCCACCTCTTTTTGTCGGTGTGTTTAGATTAGCCTATAATTCTAAAACAGAGCAAAAGATCGACGTCATCGTTCACAACTTCTCCTTCTGTTCGCTGATTGGCACGTTTGAAATTTTACTGGAGGAATCCAAGTCAATGGGATGAATTCCAGATGGAGCACCAAAGGGAGATGAGAATCAAGCAAAATTGTGCAGGTAGGCTAACAAGAGTCTAAATTTAAAGAGAATTCACTTCATCGTTGTAGTAGCTATAGCTCGAATATCAACCTTTGAAAATAGACACGTTTAGAAATAAAAGTCTGTCATGGCGCTTCGTTAAAACTACCAGAAGAAATTTCAGAATTGCAATAATATATAAAAAAGATAAATAAAATAACACAATATGATCCACCATTTTTATGCTCTGATTAATGAAACCGAATGACAAAACAATGTTTTTCTCAGTGATTTGCTGTTATCGTCATCGCTGTGAATCTTAGCTGGAACAATCGGTGCTCAAGGTCATCTCGTCTGGAACATCAAGGCGCTGTGCCGAAATTAAATCTAATGTTCGTCTCTAGTTAACTTAATGTGAGATGGTGCCTTTTATTTTGTACAGAATGTTCCAGACCACACACCCGGACACTTCAAATTCAGCAGTTGTTTTTTTTTCCTTTTCACTACTTTTTAAGCAGTAATCTCACAACAGGACAGGAGCTGTTGCAAATTTAGTCACAATCAATGAGAACCCCTAATTGCCTAATTGTCAAATTTCCCCTTTTTGGACACAGAAACGTGTTGTTCTGCGGTGAGCTGCGAAGGCAGTTTGCTCGGCGCAGCGCTCAGTCGTACGAGACATGAAGAAAGAGGTCAGAGAAAAGAGCCAGGTCAAGGACAAGAGAAAGTTTTGGTGGCCATGGTTACACTGTTTGATGTAACTGGTGGAAAACTGAGGTAAACACAAGCAGGTGGGAGTTTGCTGTGACATGCTGAGCACCAGCGAGTACTACACTGACACCGATCCCATTATTTCCTTCTATTTACCATCTTATTCTACGAAAAAATAAAATAAAATAAAACATTATGCACAGCGTTTGGTGAAAATATTCATACTCACAAGAACTCTCCTCAGACTTACAATTGACAGGCAACACAGTCTAATTTTGAGCATCAGTAAAAAGACTAAACTCACCGTTTAGTTTTGTTGTGAGGACAGAAGCCAACCCTAAGCAATTGTCCAAACTTTTTGCCACAGTTTTTGTGGCCAAAACTGTTTTTGCCACAGTTTTGGCCACAAAACTGTTTTTTTTAAAGGGGCAGTATCACGTAAAATCAACTTTTTTTTTTCTTTTTTTTTTTTTTTTTGGTTTTTTTATTTTTTTATTTTTTTTCCTAATTAAAACCATTCCTGGGGTGTTT
>NW_015114339.1:105075-110285 GCF_001443285.1 Poecilia latipinna | reverse complement strand
ATTTTTTTTTCCCCAGTTTTTGCCACAAAAATGTTTTTTTTAAAGGGGGGGTATCCCGTAAAATCAACTTTTTTTTTTTTTTTTTTTTTTTTTTTAGCTTTTATCATGTTTTAATGTTATTACCTAATCAAAACCATACCTGGAGTGTTGCTTTGATTCTTTCATACATGTTTGAGAAACCTCAGCTGTTCCACACACCTGGGTGGACCTAGCCCCGCCCACTCAGCTCCTTTAGACTAGTTAGCAGCAATTAGCCAACACCTGGTGAAACTACACATCAGAGCTCACTATAGGAGCTACTTTTCAGTGAAACTCTGGTAAAAATGTTATTAAAGGGTTAATAGAGGAGCCATGGTGTGATGACTTCCTGAAGGTGGAGTTTCAGAAACAGGAGTTTCTTAAAGAGACAAAGGCCCAATTTCAAGGCTTTAAATTATGAAGTAAAAATTTTTTCAAGTCATATTCGACAACTGAAGGTAACATAGTTAACTGTGCTACGAAAGGGCACTATGTTTCTGGAAAATACATAATACTACCCCTTTTTACTAAGAATACAGAAAAAGCAAATATTTCTTTTTTATCAAACACACAATATTACAAAAAATAAAATAAAATAAAGAAAACCCCCATTATATGGTTTTTATCAGTTGGTTCTGGTGAGTCTCAAACAGCTTTGTCTGTAAAAAAGTAAATGACTTGAAAAAGTGATTTTCTTTTTCACCAGGCTTAGCCGTGAAGCTGTCGGTAAACCATATTTGAGCTGCATAGTTTCCTCATGGCAGGCTTTTCTCTAATACATAGTGCCGAGAAGCTGTTTAATTCAGCTTCAGTTTCAAAACAACCTTCTCATCTTGCAGGAGCTGAGAGATGTTACATCACACCTCAATACAAGTTTACCAGAGGATAGTTGGGTTGTGACCAAGTTAGAGTTCCCATGCTGAAAGGGACTATTAATAAAGTACATGGAGAGCCCAGAAGAATGACTGGCTCCCCACCAGAAGGTCGAGGTTGTATAACCAGTGACCCATCGTCTAATAAACATCGAGAAGCCGCAAGTCGTACAGTTTAGAAGATGGCTGTCCTGGATGGTGATAAACGTATGTAAACTTTTGAATTCAAGAGGAAAAAAAGCTCTCTTAAAAATATTCTCGCAAAGTTTTCTGGCAGCTGGGAAATAGAAATAATTTTGGTAATTCTAACAGACCTAAATCAAGAAAGGTTTGGTCAGATTTAACTTCAGGCAGTGAGAAAAAAAGCACGTATGTTTGTTTTTAGTCAGTTTATGAAAATATCTTGGTTCCAGCTGTAGATCTATTTCATTAAGTCACACTAAATCAAATTTCCTCATCGTCTGATAAAAAATAAAAATGAAGATAAATCAGCTTCAGGTTTGTCTTCAGTTCCCTGCCAAGTAGCAACACTTTCACTTTACAGAAAAGATTTAGAGAGAGTCAATCCTCCATTTACATCACAATGTTTAAGACTAAAACTCTACAGCTCAGCTGATGGATTCAGTTTATGTTGTCACATGACAAACTTCAGAAAATGAAGTGGTTGAAATAATTTTGCAGTTTCTCACATCAAGTCTCCCTTTTATTTCTCGGATACAGAAAACTACAGACTTCAATTTCCATAAAGCTTTCGTGTTTTTATTATTTTAGGATTTGAACATTTGTCAAGAAAATTAAACAAACAAAAAACAAAATAGTTTTGTTTGATCAACTTTTCCAAGAACGTTTATCCCCACTAATAAACCCACTTCCTGTCGCTAGCTGACCCGAGTGGCTAAAAAAAGAAAAGAACTTAAAATGAACATCCTGAACAGTTTCTTTACACATTAGTCACTCCAGATCCTTCTTACACTACGAACCAACACAAACATTTGACAGTCATCCAAAAACAGTTGTCCAAAAATATATTTTGGCCAGATTTTACATCGAACTGATGAAATTCATTCATTAGGGTGGAAATCAGAAAAAGTATGTTATTACAGCCTCAGAAATGTTGAATACTATTTTCTCAACCAGTTTTCTCTGATTATATAAACTAAGCAGGACTATGTGATAATTTACACTGCAACTCATACCTCCTTCTTCAAAAACATATCTTCATTTAAGCGATGAAGTTTTCCTTCACCAGCCGTTGGTACCTGACTCAGAGAGGAACCTACGGGTTCTTTGCTGTGAACCTCATTTTTGTGCCGGGCCTGTGGCCCTCCGGCTCCGGGTGGACGGTCCTGAAGGTCAGGTTGATGCGCGGGCCCCGGTCGTGGTATTCCTTTGCCACTTGATGCTGATGAAGAGAAAAAGACTGATGAGGAAAGCGTCTGAAATGCTCCAGGAAGAGTCTGATAAAGTATCGGGAACGTGGCCAAGTGTCTGCTAATGTGCAACACTTACAGATGCAGAACGTAACTTTTATAAAAATATATATATTTGTTTTACACATTTGTTAAAACTGTCATTATGTTGTGATATGTGATATGTTGAGACAGATAATCTTATCTTATTGCCGTCTGAAGAAATGCACCGCTTCTGATGAAGAACAGCCAATCAGAGCCAGGGGGAGGGTCTTAGCGCTGTCAATCAACTCAAGTTCCCGCTGCTAAATGTGCTAATGATGGAGAAACAACTTACCATTCCAGGAAAACCGTTACTGCCGTCATTGGTGGCTATGCTAACAAGCCTTAGCATTCAAAACAGAAGCTGTGGGATCAGCGGTACGTACAAGAGCATGATTGACAGCACTAAGACCCTCTTCCTGCCTCTGATTGGTTGCTTCTGATTAGTACAGGGAGAAGGCAGAGGAGCTTGATTACCCATCTCATTCCCAACCGTCACAACCTGGACAGTTTCAATCTAAAAAATATATTTTTTATAAAAGTTACATACTGCAGTCTTTTAACCTATTCACCGTTCAGATTCTATTACTTTTAATGATAAATGTGAGAATAGTATGAACATTTTTTCCTTATTTTAAAGCAATAATAGGAAAGAAGAGACATCAAACTGGCTAATGACAACCAATGAGAAATCTCTGGTTAGAGATTTATTAATAATTCACATAAGGAGAAGAGGAAAATCCTACCGGGTGTTTGTATTAAAAATCGTTTACCATATTAAAACAAAGAAAAAAAAACTATTTGGAGTTAAACTGGATTTTAAATCAGTGATGGGTTCAATTAATTTAATCTGAGGAATAATCTGTCCCAACATAAACGTCCCTCTTTGTCTTCAACTCCACAGTTAAGACCATTACGTTACCTCTAAGTTTTCTAAAATGCAAAGATTCTCAAATTCAACACTGTTCCATAAAATTCAGTGTCATACAGTAAAACCACCTGAGCCTCAGCTCTTCCTGGTCTCTATTAAAGTCAACACCACGCCGCCATTTTGATGAAACATCCGAGTCTATTAAAAAGAGAGGGGGGAAAAAAAGCAAAAGTAGAAAACAGGAAACAGTGGCGTGAAATAAATGGCATCCACCAACAAGACTTGTTTATTCACCTCTCAGCCTAAGTAAATGTCCTTCACCTTTAGATCAGCTTATTAACAGTATGTGGACCTTTTGCATCGGTGATCCAGTATGCTTGTTGACTCTTTAAATCTTCTACACACACTCACACTTGCGTAAAAAACAACTTACTCTGTTTTTAAAGCGGAGCCCTTCAGGCAGGGCAGACATTCAGACTCTCACTGCTGATTAATGACCTGAGTGATCTCCTCTCCCTGAACTCAATCTAAAGCTCCACCGATGCCTTTGTTGGGTCAGCTGGAGAGACGTCAACATAAAACAGCCCTGACCTTATCTTATGTTCTGTTAGCGCTCACAGCTTTTATCCTGGCCCTTTACTTTCCACGTGTTTTATTCTCTTGCTCTTTAGTTTGTCACTTTACGACTCCACTAATTCTGTTTAATGAGAGGGAAACAATGGAAAGCTTTGAAGAAAAAAAAAAAGAAACCTCATGGGGGAGTACAAACAGCGTTCATACAATTTTTGATGTGAACGTGTGCTAACAATGTTAAGAGCTTTCATGCACAATAACAATGAATCTATTCTAATTCTGATTCTCTGTGGCGTTCCTCATGGCACTGTTTATGAGCCTCTGCTATTGAGACCCAGAAATTTTGTTTTCATGATTAAACTCCACCACTTTTAACATAAACAAAAATCACAAAAGATTACAAAATTCAGATTTTAACATACAAACATATTTTCAGTTTTTTTTTTTTTTCCCATTTTGAATTTTTTGTCATTTTTTTTTTAAGTAACTGTATGGCACCGATTGTAGAAATAATTAAATGATGATGCTAACAGCGCCTTGTAGTTTACTTTAAAACGGCTGCTGAATGCTTTATTTTGCTTAAAAAAAACACAAAACTCTCATGTAGTTTGGCGGTTTTAAGCTTTCTGTGATTTTTTTTCTCTAAACAAAGTGAAATAAATCAACCCTTAATGACACAATGTGTTTAACCTTTGTTTTTGTCACAAAGTTATGATTTTACCCATGTGAAATTATCCTGCAAACCGTATCATACCCTCATTCTATTGCGCACTTTAAGTTTCCTCCACTAATTTAAACCAAGAAGCTGCCTGAGCCTAAAATAAATGTCTCTTCTTGAAAGGTGAGGCTCTAAACACTGACAGTCCTGGCCGCCTGTCAGTGGTGGAAGGAACTCAGTCAAAGCACAAGACTATTTACTGTAAACGTTGAGGCTTGGTTGTGAAAGTCTTGTACTCTTGATTAAAACTGAGTTAAAACCTGCCTGCCAGTCGTCCTGCGTGGCTCCCTCCATCAGCAGCAGAGTCCCGTGGCTCAGAGGAATCCGGATTCGCTCCACATACGTGTAGTCGCCGTTGTCCTCCTGACATGGAAGCAGATCGATGCAAAACATGGACCGAGAGTTATAAACTCAGACCTTTAAATCAGAGTGTGTAAAGGAATCCCTTTGACTTCAAATGAGCGAGAACCAACAAATGATTTCAAATACACATATAATACAAAATGCAGGTTTTTAGTATTAAGTCCTCTTTTTATCAGAATTTCCAAAACAGAAGGTGATTTATGGATCTCTTTGTTTTTTGTCTTATAGATGATTGGAAACACTCACTGTATCTATCCTATTTATCTTTTTTTTTTTTTTTTTTTTTTTTAAAAATTTTAAAAATTTTTTTTTTTTAAACCCCAAAAAAAAAAAAAAAAACAGTT
>NW_015114339.1:80320-101990 GCF_001443285.1 Poecilia latipinna | reverse complement strand
TTTTTTTTTATAGATGATTGGAAACCCTCCCTGTTTCTTTCCTTTTTTTTTTTTTTTTTTTTTTTTTTTTTTTACAAAGTTTTAAAAATTTATTTATTTCAAACCCTAAAAATAAAAACAAAAACAGTGGTTCTGTAAAAATGACAAAATTCCTATAGTAGATATTTATCTTTTTTCCTCAACGGGTCATGTAATCTTTGCGGCTCTAAGAGAGTTTAATTTCACTGGAATGAGAGTGAAAATGGCTCTTTGGATTGCAAAGGTTGCACATTCCTGATTTACATCTAAAGCATCTTACCTGCTGAAACTTGCATTCAGAGAAATAAACAGCTTTTTCACCAGACTTCAGCTGTAATTAAAACTACATTTTCCCTACATGTGAGCCAAATTTTGGCCCTGATGCCCAAATCAAACTGAGGATTAAAAAAAAACACAAATACACAAATTGAACCCTAACATAATATTTTTAGGGAACTGTAAATCTAGTTTACTGCCAACAAACTGGTCCTAAAAGTGAGCAGAAATTCATAAAAACAGAGTTTCTGCAGGTTTCACCAAATCAAATTTAAGACTTTTTAAAGTCATCACGGATGGAATTGAAGTCCGATGTGTCCGCAGAAATGTACGAACATTGTACAGCCAATGAGTGTCAAAACAGCTACCTAGCTAGCAAGAGAGTACTAGTAGCTACTTAGCGGTAGCCTCAACCACAATATGCTTCTGTAGGTCTGAAACGCCACAGAAATGTACAAACATCATCATTTATCAGGAGATAAATTTAAGCAAAAAAATTCTAGCTAGTAAGGAAGGATATATTAGCAGCTAGTTAGCGAAAGCCTCAACCGTAACACATATTCGTAGAGCCGAGTGTTGCTCAAACTTTTACCTGACAGAAAAATCCCACAAGAAAAAGAAAAACATAGAATATATAAGATCAAACAATCCAAAATTTAAGACCTGTGATTGACGTATTTAAGGCCAACTTAGTCTTTTTTAGTTAATTCAAGACATTTTTAAGGCTTTAAATGTGGATGTGTGAATTTAAAACTATTTTAAGGACGTGTGGGCACGCTGCTTAATAACCATGCGTAAAAATGAAGCAAATAGTAAATATTTGAGGTCGGGGAAAGCAGCTGTCGTCGCCCTGATCTCACCGCTGAAGGCTGCTTGCGAAGGCTGAAGGCTCTGGTGTCGCCCAGACTCAGAGACGCGATGGTGGGCGTGGGGCCCAAAGAGGCCTCGTCGTCGCTGTGCCAGCCGATGCTGTCGTGTCCGTCTCGATACAAGTTACACAGCAGCGAGTTGAAGGTGCAGCCGCTGGCCTGCTCCACCGCCTCTCTGAGGGCGACCAGCAGCGGATGCCACTGCGTGGAGAGGAGGAGGAGGAGACGACGATGAAATGATTCAAGATGGGAATATTGAGAACATCGTCACAGAGCTGTTAATCTACGGTGGAGTATCGGGAACTAAAACAAAAAATTATTGTGGGCATAAAGTTATAATATTACAATAATAATATATCATACAAGAAAAAAAAAAGTTGAAATAAAACGAGAATACGGTCGTAACACTACAACTTTATTCTGGTAAATTACAGTTCTCGTACTTTGACTTCAATCTTGTATTATTTTGACTTTATTTTAATAGTATTATGGCTTTATTCTCATAGAATTATGACTGTATTCTCGTGTTTTCACTCATTTACTTTTTCTTTGCGTGGCCATAATTGTAAATCTGTCAAAATAAATAAATAAATAAATATGCGACAAGAAAATAAGATAAAAACACAGCTGTGTGAAATAAATTTGGGTGTTCTTAGACTTCACCCCTAAACTTCAGTAAATTGTAAAGTGACATTACATCACAGATCATCACAAAGCAGCATAAACCGCTTCATGTTGAAAGAAATACCCTAAAAGATGCAAAAAATAATTATTATTCCATTTTTAAGATAGGAGTATAAACATTTCATTGCCTAAAAGGGAATAAGTAAGCATTCCTTTAGTGGACGCTTGATCATTTGTAGCAAATAATCCATAAAAATGCCTCCAACATCAACATGTGAAAAGCTCAGGCCTTTCTGCTCCACTTATCAATACAGTGTGGAGCTGAACTGTTGATTACGTTTTGGATTCACCGATTAACAGCTGGACAGCGTAGGCCCTTAACAGGAGAGTTTTCTTAAACAGAATTTGAAGTTAAAACTATGAGACAAGTTGAGGAAATAATAAATCGTGTATATATTTCTGTTCAGTTTTGGCTCACTTACTGTTCTGACTATGCTGTTCTTTCAGCAAATGGCCTTTTTTAGAGTCTGTAAACTCCAGTTAACAATTAATTGATTACTGGTTTCAATAATCGATTGATCACGATTAATCAGATCAGCCTGATTAATTGTTTCAGGTACCTGTGTGTTGGCAGCCATAGTGGAGCGAGAGTATGTATACGGTAACTCTCCGAACCAGCAGGTGAGCCTGGGCTCTTCATACGCCTCACCTGGACAAATAGACACAATCAGAGCGTCACAAAAATGTTCATGTTCATAATAAGAATGAGAAAGTCACAATAATGTTTATTAGAGCGAAAGCATTTAATTATTATTATTATTTTTTTTTAGAAATTCAATGCACTTCTTTAACACAAACATCAAAACTGTGGCAAGCCTTAAAATCCTTTCTGAATTGACTTTTCTTCACAGAAAACAGCAGCAATTTCAAAATAAAAGCATCCCTAATGTCTTTAAACAACATCAGTAAATAAATTGAACCTTTTCAAGTTGAACAGAGCAGGAAGAGAACTGGTCCTAAATCGTTTTTCTTTTTTGCTTCTGGTAAACCATTTTGCCACCAAAGTGTGTTTCCAGCCGGCGGCGGAGCGAAGCGGACGACTGAATCTAACTTGACTCTCGTTCTCTTGTTGCCTTTGGGCCTCTCCCGAGAAACGATTCTCTGGCTCTCTGCTTATTTTGGCCGATCCTCTGGTACAGAAACACGGTCGAACCAAAACAAACTGCATGACAGGCCATCACTTGTACTGGGACTGAATTATGACAGGACCCGGGGAACGAGCGTTTATAAGTATGAGAAGAAATTTAAATACTTCTTCCATAAAAAGACAGGATCAGAGGGAAAGAAGTTAGAAGTTTGTATGTGGCTTAATTTAGACGCCAAGTGGATGGAAAAACTGAGTCAGAGCATTAAAGTGGCCCAGTAAAAAAAAAATAGACAAAAATATTATCAATAAGTATTTTAAAGATAAAAATACCTTTGTGAAAATACCTCACGTTTGATTTTAATTACGTTTTCTGGTCAACCACGATTCCGAAATTGTGGTGTTTTTTTTTACATTAGCGTAATAGCGACGATGGTTTGTGTCCATTTGTAATGGAAATGCAGGCTGTGTTAATGAAGTCAGGTGGAAAGTAACAGTCTAAGTCCATTTACAGATGAACTAGTTTACAATCCTGTGGTCCAAATGGGCAGTCCGTGTTGACAAAGCATAATGTGCAAGAATATTGGAATGATTAATAGAAAACTGTAGTAAAGAGTTGGTTCATTTTGCAGGAAGTCTCTGTTCTTCCTTGAGTTTATCCACGCAGAAACAACGTCTGTTCAGACTTGTTCTCTCTTTTGTTTGTTGTTGTTTTCTGGTGTTTCTTCCTTCCCTCCCCACCGACTAAAGATGAAAATACTTTATTAAAAAAGGAAATGCTAAAGTGGAGGAAGACACCCTGGAACTGTGACCCTGAGGCCATATAAAGATTTTGTAATCTCAATGCTTCAAAAAGAAAGAATAACGCAAACAAAATGGCAGAAACAAAGCACGTCTTCTCTCAGCAGATCCTTCAACCAACACCAATCGTATGTTGTCGACAAAGAATGAAGACCTTATAAAACCTGACCCTGACCTCTCACCCCCCACTAGGTTTACATCATCCTGCTGTCATGTCTGAAGCGGCGCTGTCGCGGAGCTGCTCATCAGATGGACGAGAGCCAGCAGGGAGGAAAAGGAGACTGGAGGGAAAAGTGTGGCTTCAGCTCAACATGATGCCTTCATACAGAGTGAATGTTGTGTTTTTATCCAGTTTAATCAATAAACCAATTTCATTTGCACATTTCAACAACAAAGTTGAAAGTGTTTTACATCTTGAAAGCTTTTCTTTCTTCTTTTTTTTTTTACAGCCGTGAATTGTGAGTAACATTTTGTCAAGTGTCATCAAAATCATCAACACACATCAGACATGTTGGTCGACGTTCCAGTTACTATGGGTCAGAAGGCAACTCTGATTAATAACTCTGTTAGACAAACATCTGCGAAACCTGAAGTAAACAAACGTTTCAATGCGAACCCAAAACAAAAAGCTGAACTGCTAAAGCTATTCTAGATTATAAACTATGTGATTCTGTTCCCCCCCACATTGTGCCCTATTGGTCTGGAGTTGGTTCTGCTGGTACCCACCCAGTCTGTAGTTCGTCTTCTGGGACCATGGCAGCTCCGCTAGCAGCTTACTGAACATCCAGTCAGCCTCCTCTGGTGTGAGGAACCCGGGCCGCAGCCGCAGCCTGAACGCGTTCAAAACAAATTTTATATATATATTGATACAATCATTTTTATGGTTAGTGATGAGGTACACGGGATGAAGTAAGTAACAATCAGTACGTTTTAATTTATTTACATTTGATGAAGATAAATTTGATTGTAGCCTCTTTCTGTTACATGTACACATAAGACACGAACTAAGACATGATGACGTTTTTATTTGTCGAAATTCAAAAGGTAATCCGTGACCGATTGTTTGAGTGACTGCTGCCACCTAGTGGACTCAAACAGCCACTGCAGATTGGTTTTAGCTTCAACAAGTATGGTGGATTGTTTGTTTAAATGTCTGGTGCTTAAACACGTTTCCTTCCTCACTAGCAACGTACTCACCAAGACACCCCAGAAGGCCCGAGACTTATTTCATAATCACCCAAATGTCTGTTGAAAGAATTTATTTTGTTATTCTTTGTTCATCTCTGTTTAAAAGAACTGAAATCTTAAAAATATTCCCTGTAACAAAGGGTCAAATATGTGCTTTCAATCCAAATAAGTCTTAAAAACTGAACCAGAGTTTAACTTACTCTATTACTTTCTCTGGAGGCACTTCTCTTATTGGCTGCAGGGATTGAAATGACAGGAAGTTTAAGTGTATTTTAAACTCAAACACAGCTGACATGGATCAGTTTTATAGTTCACCTTGGAGGGTTTGTGAAACTCAAATGCTTTAGATGTTTTCTGGTTGCCAAATCCCCATGTACCAGAGGCGGCGTTAACATTTTTGGGTTGATTGTTTAGGCTGCTCGCTGTAAAGGGGGAGAAAGAAAAATAAAAAATAATAATAATAATAATAATAAAAAAGGCTCAGATTTTCTGTCTATTATCCTTTGTTTTTAGAAAGTGGTAAAATGTGCCTTTCCTTTGATTTTGAATAGTTCAACTACTATAGAAAGCAGAATTGCGAGTCTCCAAGAAAATAAAATATTAAAAGGGACAATATTATGTATTTTCTGGGCACCTGGTGCCATCTTGTAGCATAAGTGACTATGTTACCTTCAGTTGTTACAAAAACGCGTATATGTCAAATATGACTTTAAAAAGTGTTGATTTTGTAACTTAATGCTTTGAAATTAGGTCTCTGTCTCTTTAATAAACTCCTGCTCTCTCTGAAACTCTTCTTTCAGAAAGTCATCACAATACAGCTTCTCTATTAACCCTTTAACAAAATTTTTACCAGTGATGCTCTGAGAAGTAGCTCCTATAATGAGCTCAGTAGATACACATTTCCATCAGGTGTTTGCTAACTGATGAAGGCTAGTCTGAAGGAGCTGAGTGGGGGAGTCACAGGAGAGGGCTGAAAGCTGTGTCCTTCAGGAGGGTGTACAATTACAGCACGATGTAAAACTCAAAAAAGACAATTTTACATAATACTACACCTTTCCTTCAGAGTTTCCACCTCAGAGCAGCCCTCCCCTGCTACTTCTCTCCTCAGCTCCTTCAGATTAGCCAGCAGCAATTAGCAAACACTTGGAGGAACTGGAAGAAGTAGCTCATTATAGGAGCTACTTCTCAGAGCAAAAGCAAAAAAAAAAAAGATGTTAAAAGGTTAATAGAGGAGCCATGTTGTGATGACTTCAGGAAGAGCAGGAGTTTTTAAAGAGACAGAGGACCAATTTCTCTGTTTAAAAGAACTGAAATCTTAAAAATATTCCCTGTAACAAAGGGTCAAATATGTGCTTTCAATCCAAATAAGTCTTAAAAACTGAGCCAGAGTTTAACTTACTCTATTACTTTCTCTGGAGGCACTTCTCTTAATATGACTTCAAAAGTCAGAACTTTTGAAGTCATATTTGATATGTACAGCATTTTTATGACAACCCAAGGTAACTTAGCAACTTGCTTGTGCTATAAAATGACACTATGTGGCTGGGAATTACATAATACTGCCACATTAATTATCAGAAATGTCCATTTTCACAACTGAAAAGGAGACCTTAAAATTACCAGTTTGACTGTTTGAGGGTTTTGGCAGCTGTTTGGCCCAGGAACCCTGGACTCTTGCACGCTGGCGCTTATCTGACATCCCATCCAATCTGCAGTCAGACAGAGAGATGAATAAACATGACCTATTATTCACATTTAAGATCATTTCTTCTCAAATTAAACTAAATAACACATCAATGCTGTTGGATATGAGTGTTTTTATTTTTTATTTTATTGAGCAAAGTCAATGTCTTCCTTTGAGAATCCTTCCATTGATTTGCTTAGTTGTAAGATAGAGGCGGAGTGTCTTTGTCCACAACTAAACACTTCTGAGGTAAAGATGCGATTATGTGATGTAAAAATTGAAAAGAAAGAAAGAAAGAAAGAAAGAAAGAAAAGAAAAAAGAAAGCTGCCGTATGTGAACGTGGAAGCATTTTTATATTTGTTTTTTTCAGGAAGGTAGAGTTTTATCTCGATTAAAAACCGATTTACAACAACACATGAGAGCAAATAGAAAAACCGAGCATGACCTGTAGATGAAATTAGAAACACAGTAAAGATACAGAGCATTCTAGCTAGTAGCCTTACGTCTGCAACATCAATGCACTCGCTATTAATAACGCAAAAGTACTCTTAAATTAATAAAATACGTCGAAAGATAAGATGCCCTCAATAAAGTGGCTCTTCTGAAGCTTTTAGTCAGACTGTCCGAACAAATGTAAGCAAAAAGACTCGTGCATTGGGAGAGAAAACAGCCAGTCTGTTAAAAGTTACGTAAATATTATTAGAAGCTGACAGATTTATGAAAAACATCAAAATAAAAACCTTCAAATACTCACCTAAATACCAGCTCAAGTCAAGAGAGACTTACAATAATACTGATGTCTGTCAGCCATTGCTACCGTGTTACAGAAAAATAGATCCTACTTCAAACTATCAAGCCTCATCAAGGTTCCTATGCAATGTTCATGTCTATGGTCTCAATCATGTAATACATATACCCAGTTCTTAATGCGTGCACTGTACCTAAAAGTAACACCATATTTCCACCTGAACATATTATTAAGCAATAATTGAAGTACTTTTAAGTATATACGTCATTCTGTTTTACTTCATGGTCACTGTTAAAGATAAAAATCTAAACTATTTAAGACCAAATCGAAGCAGTTTAAAGATCTGGACATTTACATAACAAGGCCACTGTACTTCAATTAAACTGTACAGAATAAATTTCAATATTTAGAAATTGTTATTTTTATTTTTTACAGGGGTGTGTCACACTTTCAAGTCTCTTAAAAATATAAAAATATAAAAATGCCTTTGACACACTAAATGGATCAGGACATAAGATGCAAAGATTGCATCTTATGTCAGCATGCTGGAAAATCTCTATTACGTTAGTTTTGGGAAATGTCGTCTCTGCTGCCCAGATATTGAGCAGTTAGCATGTCATGGCAGTCATGACACTGCTGCCTAGTCTTCAGAGTCCTTATCAGATTTGTTGCAGGACCAGAGATCATCACTCCCACATATTTATCCCACCTTTGGGATAAATAAAGTATTTCTGTACTGGCACAATTTTGTGAATAAAATCTGAGAATAAATGTTAACCAATAAAACACAAGAGATACTAATGCTGTCAAATCTGACTTCTTGTGATCACCGTCATGTATCTGTTCTGGCTTAGATCAAATCTCATAGTATTAAAACATTTAAAATCTAAATGTAACATGGGCCCCAGATTGTTCAGCATAACATTCACTCATCTCCAATCCTTAAGCACTGTATGGTATGTGAGATCATTTGAAAGAAAAATAAAACAGCTTCTCTGCCTTGTCCCAGTACCAACTAAAAACAACCAATCAGAGCCAGGAGGCGGGTCTTAGCGCTGTTGATCTCTCCTGGTGCCCTCACCCTCTTTACTTGCCCTCTGCTGAAGCTTTTTCCCGTCAGCCAGTAGTGAATGCTAATGCTAGTTAGCATAGCCACAGTTGAGTGCCAATAAACATTTTCCTATAAAGGCAAGTCGTTTCTCGTTAATATGTTTATCCGCAAGTGCATGAAAATGATTGACAGCAGTAAGACCCTCCTCCTGGTCCTGATTGGCTGTTTTTGACCAGCAGCTGTGCATTTCATCCCACAGCAACAGTAGGTCAGGAGGAGATCGACCTTTTCATAGATTACCCATCTCAACACACGTTCAACTCCATGGGAACAGTTTTAACAAATATGTATAAAAACTATTCTGGTTAAAAGCTTTAACAAGTAGTACAAAACATTTCCAATTTAAACATGCTCATACACACAAAACAACACAGAGCTTGTTCTGCCAAAGCTTTTTATTAACAAACAGAAAAGATAAGCAGAATTAATGCATTTTACATTTGGAGCTCAATTTGTAAGGCATATAAAAGAGTAGAAAAAAAAATTCACAAGAAAACCACAAGAGATCCAGGTCAGGCCACATCATATGGGGTATTGGAGCAGGCATAAAGTATATATGTATATAAAAAAAACAAAAACACTTGCATTGTTCGATTTTGAAAATTTAACACTTGGTGGCATCTGAACTAATCGCCCATAAAAAACGCAGATGAAAAGCTGATGATGCGACAACCCTAGTTTGATATTAAAAAACTCCAGTGAAATATTCGCTCAGCATTTAACAGAGGGATCTGTCAATATTGGAGCCATTCAGATACATTAAGGAAAACTACCAAAAATAACAGTCAAGTGATTGGAAAATAATAATAATAGTTCACTCTTCCCATTTAAGATCCTGCCATGATAAATCAAAACAACCACCCCGTCATTGAATCCAACCGTTTCTAGCAATATTACAAGAAAAGAAACTAAGAATTTGAATAGACTAGCATGGAAGAGGCGACATGTCAATACAAACAACCCACCACAGTGACACTTTAAATGATCTGCAAGACACAAGATCAGCAAACAAAAAAGAGGAATGCAAGTCAAGTAAGACAAATAAACAGGGATAATAAAAGCATAAACTGCCTTTTTTTTTTTTTTAAATATCTCACATTGGTAAAGAGAACTAGGTTCAATGCTGGTGCTGCAGATTTTGTGTTTTACATGTGCATCTTACAAATATACAATAAATAATTATATATAAAAAATATGCCCATCACCATTTTTCACTGCCTACTACAGGAGGGTTTGGTTTTCGATTTGTTTTATTATTTCCACCGTTGGTGTCGATGGAAAAAAGAAGAAAAAACAAACTAGCGCTTTATACCACACAACTTCCTGAATTCTTTGGCCACATCTACCCAGACAGACATCAGAGGCAGATCATCGCAGATTTAAGTCTGTTGTGCACATTTACTCAAGGCATAAAACGGGTTACATTTCAAGGCAGCTCCGGAGGATGGAAGCACACCGACGTACTTCCTTAGGCACAGTCTCGGTCAAAAAGGGAGCTGCTGCCTGCGTCGCCTGCGGCCTCGCCGTTATTCAGTTTTCAGACTGGCTCCGTTCCTTTGCTCCCTCAGCTTCCTCCTGTGCAGGTATCCTGTGCGCTGGAGGCGGTTCATTCTGGCCCCCAGGAAGATTACGATGCTGCTCGGCACCAGCCGGGTGGTCACCCAACCCTGCAAGCAGGAGACAAACGCACAACATTAACCTTTGGAGTTGGTTACATATAGATTAAAAAAATTAAATCAGATTAATCACACTCTAGCGTTGTGATTTATTACTACACTCAACAATGGACGCTTGAAATATAAATGCGTATGGAGTTATGGTTCTTGCAGGAATGGTGCCCTGAGCAAGCCCCTCCTTCTGACACTTTCCAACTAATTAAATGCAAGTAATTATCTGGTGTTTTTTTGTACCAGAAAGCAAATGACGTAGTCTCCCAGGACTCAATAACTAAGGGAAACTTACTCCACCACATATGCATGCCATTAGTAGCAAACTTATTCACAGGAGAACTGACAAGATTTCATTTTATAGTTCTTGGGTGCCCCACTCCTTTATGATGCCGCCCTGAGCAAGTGCCCATACAGCTCATATCAAAGCCACCACTGTATGCACGGTTTTCCACAAAAATGTTTAAGAAAATCTTTATTTTCTCAATCTAAACATGTCTGAAGATTCTCAGTTTTCCAGGTCTTTGTCTCCAGGAAGTCATTTTGTTTTAAGCGTTGACATAGAAACGTGCTTCTCCATGGGAACCTCTGTGATGAGGCAACAGTCGCTCGTCCTCATCCAGCCAAATGTAATTTGCGCATGTGAAATTTCAGGCTCGTATATGTAGATGTGCAAACGTGTGTTGGCAACAAAAAATGTTTAACTTTTGTTGCTGCTGCACAAATCTTTCGACTTTTGCCGTTTGTTACACCCCATGTGTTAAGCCTATAATATGCTGCAGTGAACTATGGCCAAAATAGGTAGTTCCATTAATTTGAGTTATGTAATAACGCATTAAAATGTCCAGATCAACTGTATGCATTAACTTTGACAGTCCTCTTAAAATGCATCAAGATTCTGACAAAGTTGGTGGTTAATGTAATTTGACTGGTTTTGTTGCACAAGTTGTACCTTTAATTATGACAGACATTTCACTAGGGGTAAAATCTGGATCATTCCAGGAGCTTGATAGACCGTTTTGATTTGTTTCAATGTGCTGTTGGAACACCCATCTGTGTCCAAATCTGAAACATTTCACTCAAACCGTCAGACTCAAAAGCAAAGTAATCGTACAGTTTGTGCAGGAAGCACTACAGTGCAGGAGTTGAAGCTACAAATCCAAACGCACTTTGCCGATGCACAAAGAAAACAACCATCTTCAAATTTTTCAGCTTCACCTTGAACCACGTCTACAAGAAAATGATTTCAAAAGCCACACCCAAACTTATTTTGTAATGGATAAATCCGGCCAATATTAGCATCCCAGACAAGCCCCCACCTCAAAATCAAAGGAAATTAATAAACTGCTAAATACAAGGGCTGTTGGTGAGGAAACCAACTTAAACCACCATTTTTGATAAACATCATTGTCAAATGTCCAGCTATGACTGAGTCAGAAGCTTGTTGATAGCAACAAAATGTTTCCCAAATATAAAGGACTTTTAAACAAACCTTGAGCATGAAGAAATTTGAACTTTTACACTTGAATTTAGATTTTTTTAAAAATCATTGAAGTGGCTTGTGTTCATCCTGGGCAAATATTTTTAATTCATCCTCAAAAGGTCCAAAACTTAAACAAATGCCAAAAACCAAGTAGAGGAAAACTGTGCACCAAAAAGTAAAAGTATTTTCAAACTTTAACCTGAATAACAGAAATTTTAACTTAGGTATTCTCTTTCGATAACTGTATATATATATATTCGTTTTCCATACCATGACGGCGTGGGGGAAGTAGCCGTTGGTCTGGTTCTGCAGACCCACAGTGTTGAGCTCAGCTGCTACGTAGCGCTCCGGGGTGGGCTTATCCAGGGTGGGCTTCCTGATGCGGGTCATTTTGGTTGCCACAAAAAAGGGAAGCACACTCTAAAAAAATAAAAAGAGAAAAGACAGAATTTTACTACATGACAAGTAGTGGTACAGTACAGAGAAAATGCAGTTCAACTTCAAATCTCTCTCACACTTATGAATACTTTGGCCACAAGGTGGCATAAGTGCACCGCAGTGTTGAACGGAAAAGCCCCGTCTTATGTGAAGCATGTTTCCATCACCAACAATGTTTTAAGCTAAATTTGGCTCTCGGTTCCCCAGAGCCAAATTTAGGCCCGTCACAATAAATCAATTGCATGATAAATTAAAAAGTACCCCAATAATTTCCATTTGCATGATTTATTATTGCTCTTTTCTCTCCATCTCCTTCTACTGAACCCAGGATGACAAAAGTTTTCAGTCTGGTGATTTGGTCACAAATAGACTATTTTTTTAGGGACAATTTTGTTCACAGATTCATTTTATTTATTGTTTGTTTTCTTTACTTGTTTTTTATAGCTAAAATGTCTTCCAGTATCAGAGTTAAATGTACAAAAGAATTTAAAGTTTATTGATCTTTGAGAAATTGTTCTTGCATTATTATTATTACTACCTGAAAATGGTGATCAGAAAAAAGTTTGTTGCAATAACTTGAGGGACCATTTATTGTCCAGCAAAAATGACGACATTTATTATCATTTTTAGTCAAACAAAAAAATAGCTACACTTCATTTAAGAGGCAGGAATTTAAAAAGCTGTACGTTTCAAGTCTCCTTCAATCTTATCATATAAGGGGTTTAAAAAAAAAAAAAAGTTGTGGATCAAAATCCAAGAAGGAATCAAAATTATTTTACTGTTGTAATGTCTACCGGTTCCTCAGCTCCATGCATCAAGATTTTACATCAGAACTCCCTGGGCATGGCGTACTCATAAAAAAAAGATGAAGTAGCGACTCGGCCTCAGCAGACAAGGCCCAAACCAACCTGAATGATGATGCCCTGCCGTCTGTACTCCTCATGAAGGCCGCGGGAAAAGAAGTCCACAAACGCCTGCGAACAGAGGCGTAAAATACAGTCAAGCTTTTCATCAGCAGTAAAAAGTCACAGAAGAAGAAGAAGAATGGGCCAATTTGAACGTCCGGCACTAAAAACACCTGTGAGACATCATGAATGGCGCCGAGTGGTCAGTTTGACCTCGCCTGTTTTTATGTCTGTAATTTAGTGTAGTTTTAAGTTAACTTTTATCAAGAGTTAGGCAAAAATAAGTCATTCTTTATGGTTGTTTTTTTTTAAGTCAGACACTGTTTTTATCTGGAGAATTTAACCTAAAGTTAGTTGTAACATGTTTCACCGCAACAAAGACTCTACATCAGTTTGCAGAAGCAGTTACTGTTTTAAGTGACGTACCAATATTTACACAGAATCTGTTGGTATCCATGGTGGAAAAATGTGCAAAAAGTCCTAAAATAAATGTTTTTAACCAAAGAATCTCACTGAATAAGTTCAGGCTGATCAGACTTAGCTGCTAAAGGGATATCAATAAGCCATTCCACTAATGTCGAGAAAAAAAGAAAAAAAAGAAAAAAAAAGCAATTGCACCATGTCTATTAAATAAGAAAGGCAGTTAAAATCACACTTTAATAAGTTTATTCGTGTGATAAGTCACTAAAAACCCAACATGATCTCCAAACTACTTCCTGTCGTGGTTTGTGGCAACATCCGGTTATTGATCATCCAACTTGTGTGATATTTTCGCTCCACTAAATGAATGCACATGAAGTCTGGACATTATGTTATTGTTTTAATGTGACGTAATGTTGCTGCTGCATTGTGTGATTTTAATGATTTCAAATCCTTACCACAGGATTTGAAACAACAAAAACGGATTAAGCGCATACCTTGGTTGCAGAGTAGACTGTGAGCAGAGGGACGGGATACATGCCGCTGGCAGAGGAGATGTTCAGGATGACACCTTTGGATCTGAGAGAGCAACAAAAGTTCAGTCAGTAAATTCAGGAAGAGCAGAACAAAAAATTTAAATACTCAGAATGAGAAGAACATTTCAAAGATGGAGAGGAGAATAAAGTCTGGAAATGCAAATATTTCCCCACCATTTCTTTGTCGATGTTTCTCTAGATTTAAATAAAAAAAATAATAATTACACAAATTCTAGATATTTTCCAGACTGTAGGAATCCAGCAGAGCAGATATAAAAACAAAAATCGTTCTGTACGTCACATTTCTTCCTCAGAAGCAAACTTCTTTATTAATACATTTAGACAGTTATGGCAAATTTCATAGAAAGTTAATCCTGCATGCGCGCACACACACACACACACACACACACACACACATACAGAGTCAGGGGATGGTAGTGGCCTGTCTGCGTTGCCATGGCAGCCTGTTGCTGCAGTGATGTAGTGAAGACGCTACAGCCTCACACGGCACCAAATGTGCCTCTGTTTCCATTGGCCGGCGGGAATCACATGGGAACGGAGCAGCCAATCGGGTGGGAAGAGCACTTTGTGTGAATTGAAAGCTTGTCAGCATTGCGAACAAAGGAGGAGAAGGAAAGAGATGCAGTGATGGGGAAAAAAGAAGAAACAAAACTAATTTCTCCTCCCACTTCCGAATGAAAAGTATCTGGTTTATATATAAATATAAAGAAAACAGCATTCCTCTCAAAAGATGATAACTGTTTGTGGAGATCCTAGTTGAGGTGTGTGCCTCACTCCATCACTCTGCTGTTTGACTGCAGTCATGTCGCAAAACATGGAAGCCCCAACAACTCACCTCGCTACCATTTTGGGCAGCACCAGGCGAGTCATCTACAAAACAACACAAAAACAAAACACAATGAGTTCAGTCGGTATTAATAACTGCAAACAATAGCAGGAGAAGAAAGATGACAAGAAAAGAAAAAAAGGACTAAAAGTAGCAGGGTGAGAGATGGACAGAAAAAAAAAAGCAGCAGAGAGAAAGCGTTGCGTGGGTGGCGAGCACAGACAGCGTTGGTGTAGTCCACCGTTGCTTTGGGAACAACTGAGACACTGCAGGTACCAGGGTGGGAAGAGCAAGAAGAGGAGGAGGGGGAAAAAGTAGAGGAAATAAAGGAAAATATGGAAGGTAAAAGCAACAGGCTGGCTTTGGGTCGCGACACTGATGGACAATTTACAGTTATTAGGAAAAACGGAGCAGAATCCTCACCTGGCACACCGAGGTCATGTTGACGTTGATGGTGTTTGTGATGAACTGAAACACAGGGAAAGTACGTTCAAGTTAGGAGTTCAATTAAAAAAAATTATTAAAGAGGTATTTGTTAAAAAAAAAAAAGAAGAAAAAAAAAAAAAGGACTTGATTTCAGGAGATTTCCCCCCAATCAGTAAACCAGATTTACTCACATTTTCCAGGTTAGGAATGTGGAGGTAATACTCAGGGTACGGGTAGGAAACACCTACATTATTAACTGTTGATAGAAAGAAAAATATGTTTTTATGTGTTCATAAAACGTATAAGAGCTTCAGAGTTTTACAAAAAAAAAAAACATCTTCATCAACCACAAGGTGGCAGCAAAAGCCAGCAAGCACAGGGAAGGGATTCACAAAACGGCAGACACAGCCACACCTTGCAACCAGTGGAGCACAACTGGTATCATAAAAAGAACAAAGAGTTCCTTAAATGTTCAGCTGAAAAGTACAGCGTGAACTCTGTAGATGTACGGCCAACGTCACCGCTTGGCACACACACAAACACACACACTGCTGACCCCGGGGACGTTGAAGAAACGACGGAAAAATAAAAGGTTTGTTGAAATATTTCGGAATGATTTCAAGAGGTAGAGCAGGTTTTTTTCTTCCCCTAAAAAAAAAAAAAACATGCAAAAAAAAGTAGGTGGGAGATTTTATGCCAAACGGTCATAATACCCGATTGAAAGGGATGGATGGAAGAAAACATGGTGCCAAGACACAAATAAACCGATCCAAAGTCAAACTATAAGATGTTCCTCAATTTCAAGACAATTCCAGCCTCTCATTCAGCAACAGCATAAAGCCCAAAGTTTACAATAGCAAAGCTAAGCTTCTCTCTGTGGAACATGTCAGTCTTCAACATTTTATGAAGATTTAATGTTATCTAAAAGAAGACATAGCAAGACATTGTCAACTTTTTGAATTGTATTTTTTGGTTTTACGGGAGACGTTTTAATCTTTGGCATCTCTGGGATTCCTGCAAGTTATAATGTCAAGATTTTACACTTTTCCAGATTCAATCGTCTCGATTTTGAGTTTTTGTTACATCAACTTAGAGACTTTGGATTACAAAGAATATTTCTAAAGAATCATAACATGCAGGCTAAAAGAAGAGGATTTGCTTCTGGATTTGAAATTGTTAAAAAAAAAAAAAAAAAAAAAGGACTTGAGGGATTTTCTCCCATTTATGCATCAAAGAATGGATCCTCAACCTTCATCGGATTTGTATAAAAACAGAAAACACAGATCAAATAACATGGTTGGTGCATTAATAGAGGGAGTTTGTTTTGATGGACTTGAAGGGAAAACATTAAAAGTTCAGATTTTTCTGGATTTCACCTCTGAAGCTGTGAATGAAAGCTTGACCATTATGCAATATTAAAAACAGATTTTCAAAATCATCCATTTAGGATCCAGGGTATAATCACTTATATAAAAAATAGTAATTAAAAAGGAGAGTTAAGGAAAGTCACACAAAGCAGGATAAATATCGACCGATACGACACTGTGAGAGTAAACTGACAGGAAGAAATAAATGAGGAAAAAAAAAAAAAAAAAAACAAGTCCGCTCTTACCAAGAACACCAATCTCCAGATCAGCCAGTCCTTCCTCAATTTTGGAGTAAATATCCAGTTTGACAAAGTCGACAGCGATCGTCCTGGTCTCCACCTTAAACTGCTCCTCTGTAAGAGGAAAACAAGACTTCATTCATTTCTCGGTAACAATTACACAGAAAGGTGAGAAAGTCTTTGTTCTCAAGAGGAAAAAAAAAAAAAAAAAAAAGGACGGTTAAAACAGTGCATGTTTAAAAGGTCTTTCACTATCAAGTCCCAAGTTTCCTAAATTAGACCCAACTGGATGTTCCTGTTGCAAAATTTGTTCCCAGTCGGTGTTGGACATGAACTGAAGAGGGCGCTGTGCACCAACAAACTAGAGTGGTGGTCTTCTTCGACCCCCTCTGCTTCATGTTTGACGTTTCTGCTGCAATTACAACCCATTGTCCAAAGACTTGTTCAGCAGAGGAAGAACTGCTGGGATGAACCTGAAACATGAACTCAGTCAACGGAGTCGGCTTACGCTCTACAGATCTGGGCCCAGAAAAAAAAAAACCAAAAATTTAAATTTAACAAAAGACAAAGGATAAAAAGTGGGAGAGATTTCAACTACAACAACAACTAAAGGGTGGACTGCAATGTATAAAGTCTGAAACACTTTGACAAAAGTAGTAAGAGCCTCCTGCATGTTGAAGACAAAGTTCAGGGACAAAAACAAACAGATTGAAATAAGTCTGAGTGGAACATGGCAGTAAAAAAAACTAAATCACAGGTGGGATAAGGAGGGTTGCCAGGTTACACGTAGGGCAGGTTGGGTTTGTCAGGCTAATCGTGAGGGAGGCGTGCCAGTAATTGGCACGCCGCTCCTCGCTCGTGACTACCCATCAGCCCCCTCTGTCGACTGGAGGCACGACAGGGGGAAACCGCGCTGTCAGAAACAGATGGGAATGAGACGACGAGTCTCCGGGAGAGGGCACCGTTTACGGACGAACGGGGCACGCTCGTCATGCAGCCGAAATCTGGACAGAGAGCAGAGAGGTGGACGGATCTCCACCGCAGGCAAGAGGAAATGTGAACACAGAAACAAGTTGGCGCAGTTTCTCGAAGCAGGGCGGATATTAATCCCTTCTTCCCTCTGAACAACGAGGAAGTAAAACAGCAGGTTGCATTGCACCACTTGAGTTGTGCAATGCAAAGAACTTGTGTAATTTAATTGCACGAAAGGCGAGGTACTCTTAAAAAAAACAAAAAAAAAACTATAGCTTCCTTCCCCTTCCCATCAGTACCAGGCTAACGGTTGCTAGATAATCTTCCTGTGACTTGTGGAGGCCCAGAACCGTTTTCAGCATCATTTGGGTGTTCAGAGGAATAAGGGCGTCTTCACACCTGGTAGTCTGGTAGCGTTGGTACAATCTGGGATCAAAAGTCTAACATTTGCAGCTTGCTTTCACACCGTTCAAAGGTTTTGGTTAATTTGGCAGGGCACACTGTTCTCTCCCTCACCTGTGGCGTCGCTGCACCAAAAGCTACTGAGGGAAATGACACACAAAAACAAAACTCTGAAGAAGACGCTGAACGCAACTTCTTCGCAAAAAGGAGTTGTGTCAGATTTTAGCGGTTGTGGGATTTCTCTCGTCTCTGGTGAAAGACCACCAGAGTAAGACTCGTGTGTTTGCTTTGGTTGCATTTACCCAGAATGCCCTGCGCTGCAGCCCGCTTCCTGCTTTTGAAGCGGTCTCTGGTCCGCTTGGAGTTCACATATGCATTCAAACCGCACCAGAGTTCACTTCAATTGTACTGAGACCAAGGTTTATAGGTTTGTTCTTTAGGTCTGCATCAGAGTTTAATGACACGTTCACATCCCCCCAAACCAACCAGACTGTCTATACAGGTCGTCACCATCCGCAACGGCTCTCTAAAGATACTTGGACTATCGGAGTTGCAACAACATTTAATTTCCATTCCATGAATAAATCTCTGAAACAGTTAAGCAAGCAGCTTAAAAAAAGATTGAAATCAGCCAGAACATTCTGAGCAATCTCAACCCTCTCTGTTTGGAATCTAATAATCTATTCTGTTAAAAATACATTTAATTTTTTTAACAGAACAAATGTTAGAAATCTATTTTCAACATCAAACGAACTGGGGAAGCAGTGCGGGCGTCTAACGCGTCGCCTCGCTCCCTGCGCTCACATGTCCAGCTCCCAGGCCCAAACAGAAACCAGCAGCCAAACAATCAGCTTCATTCAGGCCAAAGCTCACCAAGTGACCTGGCGACGTCATCCAGCTTCTCCTGGGAGCGACTGATCAACATCATGGCAAACCCTCGACGAGCCAACTGCAAATCAGAGAGGAGAGAAGCCTGAATCATGTCACACAGCCTGATCATCATGATGATGAAGAACAGGTAGTTTTATTACTGATGGTGAGTACAGAGGAGGTCAAATGATGAACATGCTTTTATGGTAGAATAGCTGAAAGGTTAAAGAGGTGAGCAGCTGCCTTTTTGTACATGAACACTATTAAAAAAAAAAGAAAAAAAAAAGTGCAAAACTCATCTGAGGTGCAAACAGCCAAAGGAGCACTAATATATATATATATATTTTTTTATCAAAATCATATTAGACTTGACTGGCTCTGATCGAAACGCCCAAAACTTAGACTTTTATCAAAGTCAATAAGTTCTGCACTTTGGATTTGCCAGTAAAGGCATATATTAAATCAAATAAAGGTAAGAGACATACGCTTGGATGCATCTGTGGCGATAGCTCCAAATGTTTTTTTTATTATTATTATTGTATGTAACGAAGCTAAAGTAATCAAGAAACCTGCCACATATTTTCTTCCTGCGTACATCATAGCATCGTCCTTAGAATTAAAAATTTCAGAAACGACCAGTCAGTCCTAAACAACAAAAACCAGCATCAGCTAGAAAAAGATCAAATTGGTGCAGCTTTTGGATGTAGGATTTATTATTATTAATATTGTTATCATCATCATATTTATGTGCAACAAGTCTGTGTGCACCTAGATACGCCTGCACACACTCTCCCTACTGTGACCTATGAGTGAACAGTATGAGTCACAGATTTTCCAACAAAGAAAAAAAAAAAAAACAACAACAAGTAGCAGGGAGCCTCACCTCCTCCGCGTAGGATTTCCCGATGCCGTCCGTGGCTCCCGTCACAACTGGGGAGAAACGAGAGGGAAAGAAGTGAGAGGTCAGTGGAGGTCAATGTTGACAAGCTCACAGTACGAATAACAAAGTTAATATTAAGAGTCTCAAAGTTGGGACTTAAAATATTTCAACTGAAATCACAACTTCCAAGTGTGACAAATATAATCCAACTGTTACAATGACTCGGTCACGCTTCAGTGCAGGGGGAAAAAAAACTAAACGATGATCCCTAATGACTGAATTTCCTCTCGGTGAGGCAGTCACAAATCAGATCTTTGTTTAAAAAAAAAAGTTACGACCCAGCTGCAGCAGCAGCAGCAGCAGGTTTGGCCACTTGCATCAGTCAACGCCCCGATATGGAGTCAAGCCAGGAAATCTTACTGTGCACAAAGACAGTCGACACAAATTCAGTTGAACACACCCTGCAATAACATTCATCTGCTGGGGAAAATGGCTTAGATATGTAAAGCCTGTGTGTCCAGATTTTACAGAGGTGTTTCATTAAATCAGCCAATTTAAGCTTTTTTGTGTGTGTCAGGTTTGTTTTTCCCTCACTTACACTCCGGTCATGTCCTGAATAAAACAGATTTACACACTGGTACGCACAGATATTTTTTTTTCTTGCCATTCCTTCCCCCAATTCTGTTCTCAGTTGGTTCATACTTTGTTCAAATAAATAAGAAAAACAAGACAGCATGTAATCGGATAATATTTCTGCTTTTTAAATTGTAAACATATTGCTGACTTCAAGAATTAGGTAAAAAAAAAACATTTTAAAAAATCTGCTGCTGCTCAGGAAGACAGAGGCCGTACGGCAGCATATTTAGAGCCGACGTGCAATACAGAGAGGGGTGGTGGTTATATAAAAATAAATGAGAACATCTTGCATTAAAAAAAATCAGATGACAACCATGGAATAAAACCCCAGAGACGATCTGTAGCAAAAAGGATGGAGACGGTGAGAAACTGGCCTAGAGGGTTGGTTTGAAGTTACAGATCGGATTGCTCTTTGCCAGCCTCATGAAGACGACATCTATACCATAACTGAGCGTGTGAACGATCACCATCACAACAGTGATTTAAAGAGACCGACACAAAAATAGAGCATTTAGGGAGTGAGACATGGAGTTACTGAGGAGCATATCGAATCGGCTCAAAGTCAAGATCAGAGGGCAAAGAATCCTTCCTGTCCACAGCCTTCAACAGCTCAGAAGAACCTTGAATTAACATGAGGTACAACATTTAGCTCGTCTTTGGTAAAGTAATTTTAAAAAAAAAAATTCAAATTAATCCCAGACGCTTTGCTTTTTGTGACGTACTCGTCGATGCTCCCTAGTTCAGAAAACGAGCGGAGGACAGGAGGTACCAGCGGCAAGTCAAGTGTGGAGAAGAAAGGATTTGGTGAAAGCAGCCGATTCTCGTAGAAGACGACGGCAGGAAGGGCTGAGGAGTCGGAGGCAGCAAGAGCTTCACCTTGTCAAGGAAAAAAAAAGAAGCTATTTTTAAACTTGTGCTGCCCATCGACCCCAACCAAACTGATTGATCAGAGAGCGCAGTTATGGAGTTTAGTGCTGCTTACAAGAGTACAAATGCATACAGACGATATGTTGTAAAAGCATCTCTGTACATGTATATATAAAAAGGTTGATGAAAAATTTATGCAGGTAGAGGACATTCTCTTGCAAAGGGCTAAAAAAAAAAAAAAAAAAAAAAAA
>NW_015114339.1:63250-77135 GCF_001443285.1 Poecilia latipinna | reverse complement strand
ATTATTAAGGGGAGGGGAATTTCTTGGCAAAGGGGAAAAAAAAAAAAAAAAAAAAAAAGGAAGATGACAGGGTGGGGGGAGATACAGAGAAGAGGGGAGGGGAGTGATGACGAACATGGAGAGGGAGGAAGGAGGGTGAAGTGGGGGTAGGGAGGGATCCTAGGGGTGGCTAAAAATAGAACTGGAGCAAAGCAAGAGAACAAAAGAGTGGAGGAGATCTACAGAATGGAGATCAGAGCGGAGGAGAAGAAGAAGAAGAAGAAGAGAGGGAGAAGAGAGTGAATGAGAGGAGCTGGAAAGAGAGAGCAAGAATCCCTGGTTATTTTTAAACCTCCACCCCCCTCCCCCTCCTCTTCTACCCCGCAATGTTAAGAATGAAACGCTCCCAGGCAGAAAAGCCTCAATGGGCACGGGTTGAACCAAATCTGGTTGAGGCTGCAGCTGCAGGTGAAGGGGGGTGGCGAAGGAGGCAGGGAGGAGGCTACAGATGCTGCAAAGAAAAATGGCTGAGGAGGACTGCCGACATGAAGGGAACTGGGGGTTTGCGGCATTCCCCCCCCCCCCCCCAAAAAAAGCGCTGGAGATACTTTTATAGGAAAGAATCTGTCCAACTGGAGGAAGACCTTCTGACAAACGGCAAGAAACTCCTTCAAGGAGACAAGTAAAAGAAATTCACATTTTTAAATAAAGTCTCAATGCATCAGAAACTCGTTTACCCCATTTTGGGAATGGAGAGCAAGAATGCACGTACAGCAAAAACAGCTTGAACCACGACGCACGCGCGCGCACGCACACGCGCACACACACACGTAGATAAACAGTAATGCAGGAATGCTCTCCGACCTCAAACCAGTCCTGCTGACCGGTTCGTTTCAGATTGACGTTCCTGTCAGACACGTCGTGCATTTTAGGAATGCGGTTTGTAATTTTCCAAGTGTGCGCTTCTAATAAAGAACCTGCACTGTGTAACTGTTTGTTTTCTTTTCTCGTTACATGTAAATTAGATGTCATCTGCATGAAGTAAATATTTCCCAAACATTTTTTAAAGGGTTAAAAGCAGGACAACACTGATACGGGTTTTTATCTAACAGACGGACAGTCGCGGTACATTGAAAATCTGCACCATATATATTGCAGGAACTCAAATGCACATCCCCAGATTTCAGATAAACATCTTGATTTGTCATCTTTTAAACCCAGATTACAGATAATTAGCTGCTTTACCAGCAGGAGGGAATTACAGCGAAGGCGATTTGCCCGGACAAGTCAGGCAACGATACATACATGCCTCTTATTTTTATTCACGCAACCAGTTTCTGAATGGCGAGCCTCACTTCCATTATATAATGGAACCATTGTCTCAATAAATTTTGCCCAGCAGCCGAGTTTGACTCTGCTGCATTCATGTCCTAAGAAATTCATAGTTGTAGAGCTAAAATAAATAATATCACAAGCTCATTATGCCTTTTTTTCATCCCAGTGGGAGTTAATATCCCCCGTCTCCCTCCTCCCAAACCTCACGTGACCATCGCATGACATCAGTGACATGAAGCGCCAACGTAACAAAGGCGGTGTACGCAAGCCGGCATGCTTAGTGACAGCAGCACTGACGACAGCAGAGCGTGTGTGTGTGTGTGTGTGTGTGTGTGTGTGTATAATGAGGGGGGCTGGCTGTTGCCTCGCTGTCCATGTTCTGCCACCCATACCCAGCACCTTCTGAAGGAAGCGCTCCAAACGTTGCAGTGTTCCGGCGTGACCTGGAGGGGGCGCGTTTGTACCGCAGCTCAACACATTCAGGAGGTGTAGACATCCCCTAGCCAGCCTTCTCCGTCTCCCTCCCCTCCCTCCGCAGCGGAGCAGCCCCTGCCTGCAGCCTGCTCACTGTTCTGAGAGTCTAAAAAAAGCAGCGAGGGGAGTAAAAATAGCAGCGCCTGCTTTGGCTCGTCTGGGAGCTGCTTGCCGCAACACCTGAATACCAATCAGAATCAAAACCTCCTCCCCTCCTCCCCCCCAACCTCCTCATCACACCTGTCACCGTGGCCGCCACGCCAAGGAGGAGGAGGATGCTCGGTCCAGAGACTTCCACCTAACCCTGCATTACCGCTGCAAGCACAGAGGACAGGGACAACACTGGCGTTAGTGAAGCCGACTGCAAATAGCAATAATATAATACAACCTTAGGGGTGGACATTTATCGTATTATTTATTGTCAAAAATTACTTAGAATTTTGATTCATCACGGTGACGATAAATTCCAATTAATGACGTTTTAAGAAGTCCCGAAACTGACGTATCGTCAAGGTTCTTTTACCATTTTTCCTTCAATGAGAGCTTCAACACATTTGAAAAATATGGTAAAATATCTAGTTCCTGTGTATAAATCACACTTCTTGACAAATGGGGATATTTCTCAAGAGCAACATTTGTGTTTGTGAAGCCATGATTGCTGTGCCACGCAGTCAACGGAAACACAAAAGTAACAGTTCTTATTGTAACAGTAGCGCCACAAAATATGTTGATAAAACTTTAAGTCCATATCGCCCACCTCTTCTCGTCTTCCCCACCTTTCACATTCAAAACACAGAGATGAGGGGAAGGAGGAGGAGGGAAGTCACATGGGTGATGCAAACCAAGACTAAAATAAATCTTGATCAGGCCAAGTGAAGAGAGGGAAGGGAGGGAAATAACAGAATATGTACTTCAGAGCTGTTCAAGATAAAACCTGCATCTATTTTTGGGGGAAGAGAACAATAAATAATTCAGGATTTTTTTTCTTCTTTTCTTAAAGCAGCATCTCCATTTATCCCCGCCTATTTATTTTTCTTTGTTTTAAAAACTTCATTATGAAGTATGACTCCCAACAGCTATTATAAGGAGAGAAAAAAAATAATTTAATCCTGCAGCCAGAAATATTTAAAAGCCTAGTTGAAAGTTCAGCTATTTGAACCAAACAACAACCTTCATGTTTATCTAGTGAGTTTTTGCAAATATTTGGACACAGCCTAAGTGATGTAATGCGATAACAGCATAACTTCATACAGAACATTCCTACGAGAATGTCCTAGAAGAACTGACGTCTTTTGCGAGACGACGATATCTGAAACTGAACGGACCACATTTTCTTCAGACAAGCAGATGGTGTCAAGTCATGCTGGTGGTTCAAACTTAAACTGTGTGACCGAGAGGGTTGCACTGATGCACTTATCTTTTGAGAGGTGAGATAAACACACCAATATGGTAAGGAAATAGTAGCACAAGAGGGCAAGTGGGGATATGTTTTAATTAAGTTTCTACAGAGTTTCAGCAACTTTTACAAACCTTGAAAACAACAGGAACAAATTGTTTTCAGGTTCTCTTCTAAAGTTCTCCAACACATGCAAACATTTCTCATCCATTGTCCAGATGTTTTCCTTCAGACCAAGTTAAATTTATGCTGCAAATAAAGAATAGAGCCAGACGACTCAAGATGGATATTAAAACCAAGTCTCCATAGGTATCGGATCGACTTGGTAATATCGATATTTAGTATCGACTAGCTCTACTCTGTTTGCAGCATAAATTAAAATTTAATTATAAAATTTCAAATACTCAGTTTCAGATTCTTTTTAAATTTTATTTTAGTATAATTTTTTTCCCTCAACTCCCCTTCAAAGACCGTTTCAATTGACTCTCAAACAATAATATTTTGAACTTTTTTGTATCATTACCATTTGTCATGTTAATATGCTTAAGTATTTTTAGACCTTTGTTCAAATTCTGTCCTGGATTTGAATAATAAAAAAAAAATTAAAACCAAAAAATGGCTAAATATTAGAAGTTTAATGACATGTCAAACTCAATAATAATAAAAAGTATTAGTATCGGCAATATGGGCTCTGTATTTATGATATCGATAGTACGTCTCTACAGCAAGCTATAGTTTCATTTCAAAAACAACCACTTAAGAAAAGTAAAACCTAATCATGTAAAGAATTGCTTTAAGTGTCACACTATTGATGCTGGCATTCAGGAATGTCAAAGCAACCATTATAAGTGGAAAAGTCAATCTTTTTAAAAAGATTGAAACAGGAGCGGTATAAAGAAATGCTAAAAACCTACTTTCATTATTACGAGTTGTGAGAGGGTGCTAACAGGAAAACAAATATTTCAGATGGGCAAAAATAGAGCTAAAAAAAAGGGGATGGTGATGCAGAGAGAGCTCATTTGAGGACGGAGAATGTGTGCAAAAGGTCAGAGGAGGACTCGAACCGACAGTCGTGTTTCCTCTACGGCGTTCCTTCCATCCCGGCGACACGTGCGACGGAGCGTGTTCACGTGAACAGCCGTGCGCGCTCCCGCTGCCCACACATCCAGAGCACGAGAGGGAGGGAAGCACATTCACAAGGATAAAAGGAGAGACCCCGCATCCATTGAGACGCGCACGAGGATGGATTTCATTCACATGTGTGCACATGAAAACCCAATTCATAAAATATTTCCTTCAGTTAAAAACGTATGTTCATGTTCGCAGAGGTGTCATTTCCAAACTGGCATTAGAAACAATAATGTTCCCATTATTGCCTTCGTCAGTCGTGTGTTGTGCTGAAGAATGGCTGCATCCTCCTTACATAATGGAGACATTTTCTGAATAAACTGATGTCCGAAGGGAGGAAGGGTGGAAGCGGAGCAGCATCCCATCAGACTCCCATCCTCACACACAGAAAAAAATAAAAAGCTCCCCTCGGTCTAAATTTATTTCCCCTGTAATGAAGTTTTACAAGCAGGCAGCGGCGCAGACACCACTGCTCGATTACATAATATGGCAAGCTGGAGTCTGACACTGGAGAAGGGAAGGAGGGAGGGGGAGCGAGGAAAGCCCAAGGAGTGCTGCACTAGAAAGATGCAAAAATTATTAAAAAACAAAAACGTTTTATTAGCTAAGAATTCTGCACTAACATTTTCATTTTTGCAAAGTGAATCTGACCTGAGCATTGGAAAAAAAAAGAAAAAAAAAGAAAAAGAAAAAAAAGGGGAAATACTTGTGTGGATGCCTAAATTCAGTTTAAATTTTTCAGTTCTTCAGAATAAATTCAGTTCATCTTTCTTATGATTTAAGTTTACTATGATTTTTTAAAAAGTGTACAAAAAAGTATACAACGATAAATTACAGGTTAAAAACTCATGTAATATTAGAGATCAAGTTCCTCTTGTAAATTTGCAGATTAAATTACTTATTTCAATATGTAATTCAATACTGAATTACATAAGGTTTCTGGTTAGTGGAGGAGTTACTGAAGCGGTTTTTGACCTCATTTGTATAATTATTGTAGTGGTTTTTGTCTATAATTTACATTTGTATCGTTTTTCTTTTTGAAATAAACAGCTTAACCTTATCAAGAAGATACAGTCTATTTTGTTTTTGTAATCAAGTGGATAACAAGGGGGGGGGGGGATTGAGAGCGTTAAGCTTATGGCTTCATCAGTTAGAAAGCTACAGCCCGTCCTGCTAACATAAGAGGAGAGGAAACTGTTAACTCATGCTGCAATGCTCCTATTCTGCCACTAGGAGTCCCAGTCATCTGAATAGAAACTCCTGTGGAATCCCTGAGCTGTGTGTAAGAACTGCAGAGGTTCATCCAAACACACAGACACACACACACACACACGGCGCAGCAGCTACGGAGTTATTTCACCACTCCGTTTCTCAAACACAAAAACCCATCTGTTAAAGAAAAAACAAAACGCCTCTCTCAGAAAGCATTCCTCATTGGACTCAAACCTGTCCAACCAGGAAATGCCAGTTACCATAACTACCAGATAATCAGCTAAGTCAGTCAGATTTTTTTTTGCAGCTTGAAATGAAAATAAGCAACTAACCCTCCCCCCCTTCGCCTCGAAGAAATGAAAGAATTTGTCACTGATACTTGATTTTTATCACAATTTACAACCTCATCAGCAAATGTTCTCGAAGTACAGGAGGATTTCTTGCGTGGCTGCAGGAGTCGGTACCATAGTTGCTGGTTTGCTGTACAGACTTTGGGCTACAAACTGCTTCTAGCACAAACTGTCTGTTTGGGGCACAAATTTGGACAGTGATTTGGGCCGTAGTGATTAAAAAGATCCTCCATTCCTTGAAGGTTGTTGACGGAGTCGTACCTTAAAGCGGGCAGGTCAAACTCATTTTGGGCGTCAGAGTGCATTAATAAAACCAGCCATTATACTGTTGAAATACAGCTGTCTGGATTCAAAGAATTAAAATAATTATTTAGCATTCTTTCACATTGACAACTTGGTATTGTATAAATAAAAACTGATTTGACCGATAAATATTTAAGCACAATTTGTTTTCTTGAAGGACCACATAAATAGTAATGGTGGGCCAAATTTGGCCCACGGGCCTCAAGTTTGATATGCATCTGTGAAAAATATTAATGGGGTAAAAAGTATAAAGAAGTTGGCCCCCCCTAACTCACTCCGCTTAGGGCCTCATCATTTCTTGGGTAGCCTCTGGCAACAAGACACTGCCATTACACAACAGGACACACACACACACACACACACACACACACACACACACACACACACACACACACACACACACACACACGATAAAGTCGACAGTTTAATAAGCACTGCTGGTTTTGTTCCAGTTTCATCATTTTGTAACCAGATCAATGAGGAATTTACTTTAAGTAGGCCCCCAAATTAAGACTTTTTAAAGGAAATGCGATATATATAAAGAGCAATAAAAGTGACTCAGATTGAAACTTCAAGTTGTCGAGTCACACTCCCCCCAGTTGTGTTTAGGAAAAAGAAATACAAAATTCGCCACCGCCGGCTGAACTGGCTGCACAGGCGCATCAGGTCCAACCTGCTGAGGAAAACAGCTCATCCATGACGCACAGCTTACACACACACACACACACCTACACGTTCACCCCAAGAGAGCCATTCTTTTAGCCGTTGTGATTTGCGACGAACGTCAGAGTCGTCAAACTGGTGGCGGCCATTGGTTTCAGGGAGTGGCATGCAAACTTCACATGTTACGCAAAACAACATGTGTGGAAAAGTTAGGATGAAGGTAAATCTCCACTGCGGCTGAAGGGGCCAATCCCCTGAGTCATGCTCGATTCACAAAAACAAAAACAAAAAAAATAAAAAGAATAAAAGAAGAAGAAGAGGGGGGAGAACTCTGCAGGAGGATCACAATTAATACGCATAATGAGTCACTTCTTGTTACGCAGGACAGAAACCTTTTTTTTGGATGAAGTTAGTGCTATATCTGAATATAAATGGCTTCGTTCTCTGGGTGGAGAAGAGAAGCGGGTGGAGAAGGGTGGAGGAGGGAGGGTGGGGGGTGATCAGAATCTATAAGACCCAATTGATGACGATGAACAAGCATGATTCATCAGTGCAGCGGCATTCCTCCGCATACTCCGTCAGAGCCACCAGGGGGGTGGGGGGTGCATTAGTCACTCCTGAAGGGCCAAGAATTTATCTCCCCTCTTATAGAACCAATTAAAATCACATAGACAATATTTTTAGAGGAGTTCGGAGAATAACTGCGTCAGAATGGACAGTAATCCCAAATCACCAGGTTCTCCTTGGATGAAACCAGAATACCAAAACGCGAGAGAGAAAGAATGAAAACAAAACAAAACAAAAAAAGATTAAAATAAAATTTAAAATTGCGTAGCAGTCTTCACCAGAGACTGGAGAAGTGGGTCAAACCCAAAGACGGGCGACACCACTGCTCCCCACAGAACAGAAACTCCACCGAGAGAATCCAGACGGAGTTAAACCTTAAATCAGCGACATCCAAACAGCATTAAAGGGTGAACCGCCTCCAAGATGATGAGGGATTGAAGACGCACGCGACAAAAAACGATGGACCGTCACAACTTTAATGTGACACGTGTCAATCGAAAGCGTCGGAAACTCTCCAAACGTGGTTCGCGATTTTAACTACAAGGCACCTGGATTTGTGCCTTGTAGTTATTCAATCTGCATCGCAGTCTGTGGCTGAGTGTCCATTTAAAAAGGCTGAGAGCTGACCCCCACATTGAAAAGTGCGCATAGCCTGCGCAATTTTGGCTCACCAATATGGGGCACCCGTTCTCCCCCCTCCCAACACACAGACACACCATTACCCACTTTCCTCCTCCACACGGCTCCATTTGTGGGTTGATTGGGAGCCAATTGAAGCCAGATGTTTGTTTCTTTTAACAAAGTGGAGCAAATAAAGCCCCAAAATTCTGTTAGTCAATTAACAGCTCACCTGCGCCTGTTACGCAACACAAACCCTATCCTTGAAGTCAGTCACCCAAACCTCACATAACCTTCCCCTTCTCACCCCTCCGACATGAGGATGCAGCTCTTCACAGAGGGCAAAGTGAAGTTTGTACCTTCCACTTTTTTTTTTTCTTTTTGGTGTGGGGCGGATGGGGGGGGGGGATTCGTGGGTACGCCATGTAACTGCAAGTGGAGAGAAGGAAGAAGTGATAATTGCTGGAATCCGACTCACCTGCCCATTTTCCCAACTTCGGGGTGAGAAGCTGCCCGTTCCCCAGGATCCATATCCTAAAGCCGGTGAGCAGCCTGTAGAGCAGCCACAGCGCCATGGAGGCCACGGTGAACGCGCCGACCCAGAAGAGAGGCGTCTCGGCCCGGCTCATCATCTCATCCACGCTATCCCGGTTCATGGCAGCGGCTTCTCGGTGACTCCGGCGTGTGTGTATGTGAGTGTGTGCGTAATACTGGAGACCTCAATTTTTAGGCAATGTGCTCTAATTTCCAAGCCACAACGTGAGAGAGAGTCCCTTTATAAGGAGGTTGTAGCATCACACATACACATACACACACACACACACTCCTACCTCTCTCCCTCCTCCCCCTCCTCCACCAACACTTGTCTAGCCTGATTTGAGGTTGCCACGCCCACCTCCGCTCCTCACCGGCTGCGGCAGGCGTCCCTCTTCCAGCCCGCCTCACCTCATTGGCTGATTCTCCACCTCAATCATCCCCGGAGCTTTCCTTCATTCATTAGGTTTTTCTGTATGGGGGAGAAAAAAAAAAAAAAAAAAACGAGGGTGGGTTCGATTCGTAACCCGGAGCGGCGCAGTGATTGGAGGAACATTCCGGCAGCATCCCATTCGGAGCTGGTGATTGGCTGTCGACGCGAACAGGTTGGACGGTTTCAGTGAGAATTATGAAACCCTCCGAACCCACGCTTTCCATATATATAAAAAAAGAAAAACTGCCCATACCACTTTATGAATGAAACGGTGCTCTCAGTGGTGAGGAATGTGCGCGTGCCTCCCGCCCGACGGAGACGGTTTGAAGGCTCTCCATTGGCTGCAGTGACGCCAGTCTGTGATGTCAGCTAAGCATGACTCACTCCACTATTTTAGGTATTCAATCTGCATCGTGCTGCTGATAATCACCGAAAAAGAAAAAGAAAAGAAACAAACAAACAGGTGCAGGTGAACATCCCGGATTCACCGATCGAGCTGCAACTATGAGATGTAACAGCAGATAAAAACAAATAAATAAAAACAACAAAAAACTACAAACCCCAGCTGGAACGTCCACCCGAAAACTCTCGCGAGATTACCCACTAGTATTTAGCTCTCCCATCCAAAACATTGAGGTGTGATGTGTGTGTGCGGGAGTTACATAAACATTCAGACATGCTTGTAAATTTCCATCGCTTTTATTTCGCAGTGTTTTTAAAATTTCCACACACGCTTGTTTACAGAGAATGCATGTTTCAAGAACAGCTGCCACAATTTTTTTTTTTGCTGTCGTTTTTATTTTTCAGGAGAAGAATGTGGAGGAATAACTCCTCTGTCTCCAACTCTCGCTCTCTGCCTGCAAGCCGCCATGCTTCCCCCCGCCCCCACCCCTCACCCCTCTTTCTCCCCCATCCATCCGTCCATCCACACGCTGCAAACCGAACATGAAATGCAGGCAGACCGAGGCTCCGGGGCTGAAGGCAAAGCCTGCCGTGTACTCTGCACAGGGACGAGAGTATGAAAATGGGTCTGAATCCGAAAATGAATCGCGCTGCTGTTCGTAAAATTGGACACAAAGCTCTGGGATCCGAGAGGAAGGAGATGCAAGTTGTGTAACAGTTTCATAACACGTTCAGTCAAACGCAGTAGGAACAAAATGTCTCTGTCATTGCAACAAAAAACAACATAAAAATACACATTTGCACAAATGTCAACTTTAAAATACATAATTCATGGGACACGGTTGTAATTTTTTTTAAAAACATACAAGTTTATAGAAAGATGAGAAAATGTTCACATCACATCATCAATTTAACACGATGCACAAATATACAGTGTGATTATTGTTGCACAAGCAAAAATAAAATGGCATCAAGTTGATTTTAAATACATCCCATCATCATCTTTAATTTTACACTTTAATATTTACACACACACACACACACACACACACACACACACTCCTGTTAGACTTGAGGGGAGTCCACCTTCGCATCACAGTTATGATCCACACAGCTGCAAAGAGACAAGAACATGTTTAGCTTTTCATGATGCTCTAATGATACATATACAGACTTATGCACCCAAAAAAAAGACTTAAAATATTTTTTGTTTGTTTGTTTTATGAAAATTTCACTTAATGTGCAAAAAAATCCTACATTAATAATAGTGTTTTTTTTTAATTTTTTTTTAGCAGAATCATTCATGGCACAATTACTGCTGCATTAAATACCTTCAATATAAATATAACTTCTGATTTCTTTTTGTTTTTCTCTCTAAATGTGTTCAAGCAGATTCAAACTGTTCATCAGTAGCAGAGTTTCTCCTGGTAGCTCCTCAAAATGGGAAAGACAAGAAATCATTTGTCTCCTCTGCATTAAAAATCGTGTAAACAATGTAAATCGGCAAACGGCCATAAGACACGTTCGATTAAACGTGACAAGATGTGCGTCAACAGCCTAAATGAAGATGCTTAAAACAAATCGCAGCTGTGACGAACCGGAGCAGGAGGGTGAAGAATACTGGCAAAACAACAAACACACACCTAAAGTTCACAGTCATTGTTGGAGAACTACAGCCAGCATGGCACCCGGCACCCAACAAGTCTCTATAGCAACCAGTGGAAAGCGTCAACAAACATGCTAACTGGTGGTTAGCCATTTTTTCTGTCCTACCAACACAAACACAAAAACATGAAGCTTTCTGTTCGCTTCGCTCCAGCTGGAGCTGATGGGACGAGAAGAACTTTGACATTTTCAGCGGCTGAAAGCAGTGGATGAATGTAGAGTGCCTCAAAAAATACCAAGACGTCTCAAATAAAGAATCTGTCAGAAAACTAAAGCGGCTCATCACTAGCCTTTTGTTCAAGAAGGGAAATGATACAAAACTGTAAGCTTAAATCTACACAACAGGAAAAGGAACTTCCTGTCACTGTAGTGTGAGCCCCCAGAACTGGAGGCTGGAGAAAAACCAGTTGGGTGAGAACTGGGATTCTGGATGAGGACAACAGCAGGGGTAAAAAAACAAAAAAAACAAAAACAAAAAAACAGCTGGGGGGGATTTTTTTTTTTTTTTTTATAAAAACAATCATTTCCTAACATGGTTTATCCTCCATCTCCTCCCCTTCAAATAAATGTACTGCTGCAATAAAAGACGGAGCAATCTTCAAACTTTGTTCCCCTCTACGTCTCTTTGGCAGGAATGTGTACCGGCTGCAAACACACAGAAACCTGATGCTGCACCTTCACAGGCAGCTCAGCCACTTTTAACGCTTAAAACACCAACTACTAAGAGGAATTTAAAACTACCAACAACAACTTGCACAGCTTCATGAAGCAATACTTTCATCGCCCTTCGTTCACATAAAGCCCACTCCTCCTCTGGCATCGATTGCAGCAAGAACACACACACACACACACACACACACACACCTAATCGCCCTGTCCGGGCTGTCAGCACACACCCGGAGCCTCTCGGGTCTTGGATCTTCTCACATTCTCACTTCAGAGTCTCTTACGTCCCGTAGTAACTGCGTGTCATGTAGTTTAGATGAAATTAGATCAGTTCTCCACTCTAACGCTCCTTATTCTATCGTTTCTACACGCAGATAAAACATTTTTCAGCCGATTCTTTTTCTTCTTCTTTTAAAAAATTGCCAGAAATAAACGAGGCATTTTTTGCAAACAGATTTGCATTCAAGATTCAAACTTGATATTTTCATCGCTGCCTCTCCGGCTCCGTGTGTTGCTGTCCTGCTCCGTGGTGCTGAAACGCGCTTCGCGGACGGACAGCGCAACCACGAAGCCTCCTTTTTAAGCGCAGACGGTGTGTCTGTCGTGCGCCATTTCTTTTGCACTTTTACGCTGTCGCTGCGCGGTAAAGCACACGATGACCGACAGATTTTAAAAGTTGAATTTGTCTCGGGAAAAGTGGGCAGAAACCCTCCCGCCCTCCTTCCCTCGTGCCCGTTTCTCTCGTTTACAATTCTGCAGACATATATTACAGATAAATTATAGATCTGATCCGAGACGTTTAAACACGAGCAGAGCTCCCGTTAAAACCCGCATGAGAAGATTTTCTTTTTTTTTTCTTTTCTAACCTGGACAGAAGTTTCAAAAACTCTCCGGGAAGCGCAGACGCAGCGGCACGGAGCTCCCGCTGCGTGATATGCGCACGACAAACTCGAGATTTAACACGCATCACACACCTCGATACATTCGGATTAAATCTACAACAACACGACACACAGGCGGTTCCACCGGGAGCGGACAGGAGTCTGAACTTTACTTTCTGAACCCTGGACAGCTGGATGCGGTCTGAACAACCAGAGGGAAAAACACAACGAACTGCTGGAAACTCAAATATCACGTGTTCTGATTTTACGTCCGATCAATTCAACGACAGAGAACTGCGATACACACACACACACACACAGCCGCAGCAGAGCTCAGTCTTTGTTTTAGTTTTGATTTCTTTTTTGTAAGAGGTAAAAAAAAATAAAATAAACGGCTGTCGGTTCATGTTTACGTCTGATCGTCTAACATATTTCTGAAATGAGGTTCAGTTCTGAATGTTTGTGCGCTTCTAGTTCTTAGATTTTAACAATTAAAAACATTACAGAAATTCACGAGTAAAACCACAAAGAAGACATTTAACTGCATTTATTAATGTTAACATATCACCAACTTCTGTGTTCCTGTCTGAAATCAGGACTCCAGTAAAAGCCAACTCTCTTACTTCTCTCGTTTCACTGTAAGGTGTTTAAAATTCACACACTCAGCCAGGAGTTCCTGTTTGTTGTGTTTAACGTGACCAGACCGTCAAAAGCAGCGGATACACACCTGTTCTGTGTGTGTGTGTGTGTCCAGTCCAGCCTGAGTGTGTGGCAGCTCAGCACCAGGAAGACGGAGGCCATGTTGCTCGTTCTGGAAGAAACACAGAGAGATAAACACACTGAGTACACACACACACTGAGGAGAAAACACTCCTAATATGCTTCTATGCTGATCTTCAGACGTACAGTAACTGTTCCTCTCTCTCTCTCTCACACACACACACACACACACACACACACACACACACACACACACACACGCTGGACACCCTTCTCACACTGTCACATGTTACACTCCTTCATGTCTGTAAATTCCTACTAAAGCAGTTGGAAACAAACCAACATGAATCCTCCTGACTCTATGGAAACGTCTCTCACACACACGTCTGTAAACCCGTCTGAACATTAAAACAGTCAGAACATTTATTGATCCATGAACAGGTTTGGATATTCCTTATGAAATGTACATTAAATCAGTAAGCTGATGTGTATTTTTTTTTCTTTTCGCAGCTTGTCAACGATATGAACTTCATCATGCCAGGCTGTATTTTTGTATTTA
>NW_015114339.1:54104-58823 GCF_001443285.1 Poecilia latipinna | reverse complement strand
ATATATAAATTTGTAAAACTAGTTTGTAAATGTGAAGGGCAGCAGAAACAAAACTAAAGAGGGATTCCTGAGATGTTTCCAGCATCGTTCCGACAGGAAACGAGTCTTGGAAACGTTTCCCATCAGACAGTCTGTCCTGCTGTGCAAAATGCATATTCAAAATATTAAAACAGAACAAAAAAACAAAACACCCTGCAACTTTTATGCTGAAACTCTGAAAAAGACAAGCTGATTATTTTTCTTACCAGGTACCTACATTAGTGACATTTGTACCTACATTTGTTTTCTTCTATTTAAAGATTTTTGAAACGTTCCTCAGATCCTAAACAATCTCTCTGGATTGTGTTGGACTGAATGAGGTTTGGAAATACCTCCACCCCCCGTCTCCACCCACTCCAGATCCAGGATTATTGACACAAATCTACACGTCTCTGTTGGGCAGGAGACTTTTTAAAAAACTGAAAAAAAATAAAAAATAAATATAAAAATCATCCAAACTGACCAAAACTGGAATCTGAAACAATTAAAATAAAAATTGTGCTTCCGTTCATCTCATTATTTTTCTGCTCTCTTCAAGTTGCAACCTGATCATCTGGATTTTAAACATGCAGAGACGTTCAAAGCATTTCATCAAAACGGTCGTCTTTGTCTTTTCTTTTTGTTTTTTCGTTTTTTTAAGGTAACTGCATTCAAAATACCCAAAATGCATCTGATTGATCGTGTTGGAGGACTCCCTGCTGCCTCACCGGACTTTTATTAAAGTTTTCTTTTAATATTTCAGACAGTCCATGACATCATTTAGAGAGAAACCAGCAGCACCACACGCTCTCTACCGTACCGTACAGTTATATTGATTGTGTTTGTTTTTTCCATATATGTATATAATGAAGCGAATGTGGATGTTTTTTTATTATAGCCTTGTTCATTTGTTTTGATTGTTTTTGTTGTTTTTTTGTTGTTTTTTTTGGGTGGGGGGTTGCCACCCACGCAAATGTATTTGCATTTGTTTGTTTTTGTTTTTGTAGTTGGTCTTATTTTGAATTTGTGATGTCATTTCCGTTTGTTCTGCATTTTCACTTGTTCATGTTGAATGTGTGAAACCCAGGAAGAGCACATACTGGGAAACGCAGCTTATGAGGGCCCAGAAAAAAAATATCTTAGTCCACTTGAGATAAAACGAAACTAAAGTAACTTTTCAGCAAAATAGAGGAGCCTGTTTCCAGTCAATAATTCCTTCATACTGATTTAAACTACCAGCTCCACTAGCAGGTTATTTTATAACAAGACATTTTTCCCATAAGTGAAATAATGAGCTTATTTCATCAGTATGAAGGAGATATTTGCTTAAAACAAGCTCCTATATCTTGCTGAAAAGTTACTTGTGATAATTTTGTCTTATTTTAAGTGAACTATTATTATTTATTATTATTTTTACTATTATTTTTCATTTGCACTGAAAAACTAGACCAAAGTTACTGAAGATTAAATGTTGCAGTGTACAAATTCTGTTTTGGAAAAGATGTAGATTCCGTCATGATTTCTTTTGCTGATTTCCACATTCAGTCCTGGGGTCGCCTCCATTTACCTTCTTGCTTTGTGCGACCAGAAGCAGGTGGAGGCGGACGGACGGACGGACTCCGCTCAGACTCGACTTCCTGGTTTTGGGCGGAGCGACAAGGCGCCGGCTCTTCCTCCACCTACACCCAGCAGCCGTCTCTCCTCGCCTCCGTCTCCTACTTTTAGCTTCCTCGGCTCGATTAGCTTCCGCTTCCCGTCACCTGGTACTCTACTGACAAAAAAAGAAAAAGAAAATTCAGGAAAAGACGTGACATTTTTGAGCACATCAAAGAAAGTCAGCTGTAAATGTTTGATTAGAAACAAAACATGAAATGCAAAAATGAGATCAAACAAAAATTGCTGCTGGTTTTAAAGTAAACCCATTTTTCTGACTTTTAGCCTGATTCTGAAGACGTTTCTACTGCAGTAGGACTTTTACTGTCAGAAACCAACCGCTGCAATTTATTACTGATAGTTTTGTAAAAAACAAACAAACAAAAGAACAACAAAAAAAAAAGATATGAAGCAATGAAGTATCAATTCTGCACTATTCTTATCACTAATGCCAAAAAAATACTTAAATCAGAGGGGGGGAAAAAACTGGTGAGAATTTCAAGATAAATCCTCTGTCAGCAGATTTTCCTCACTCTAAGTTTATTGTCACAAAGTTCAGGAGAACAAACTCATCTTAGAGCCTGCTCAGGTTCAGCCCACATCCTCATTCTGTCACAGTTTATGGTTCATATTTGTATTTTCACAAACCATCTACTTGAAGCCCTGGATACGTCCAACTAAAGCAAAACAAAAAAAAAAAATTCAAATAAAATGAACAGGAAACGGAGTAAACTCATAATCAGAGCCGACAAAGAGCAGCTGGACGTTAAAGCAAACATCAGATGTGAAGCTGAACGATTACTGTGGAAACGTAAAGCTTCATATTCATTCACATTTAAAAAAACATTCAAATTATACCAGGATATTTTACATATATGTCACATTACTTCATTCAACTTTATATGTGAAACAGAACTTTGACTCCAGGTGTTTTTGTTACACACACACACACACACACACACGCACACACACACACACACACACATGCAGCTTTAAAACAGGAACTATTTGCCTCACACCTCATAGTGAAAACAAAGAATAAACTTTAAGTTAAGAATAAGTGACACACGTCCTCAGCTGCGTTCTGTCATTCCTGGTTAAAATACAGAACACAACACAAATGTCTCTCTCTCACACACACACACCCACACACACATACTCAAACTCATTTTTATTCAGAACAAACATGCAAAACCTAATATATTGTCATTAATAATGACAAACCCTTCTATACGCTGCATCCTTTGTGTAGAGGTTTAGTTATCGCCTCATGTATTTATTTCGACATCATTTGTTTTTGTTGCTGTTCTGCACAGAGTCTGTCGCGTCTCCTCCTCACTCTGGAGAAGTCTCTAAATTCATTTGGTCAACATGAAACACTCTAACTAACCGTCACACACACACACACACATAGACACACATCTTGTCAAGTTACATCTATAAACATTAAGGTGTCGTGACAGACCAACTTGTAAAGCTATACAAAAAAGGATTAAAAGATTTTAAAAAACAAATCTGAAAAGTGTGGCGTGCATGTATATTCGGCCCTGAGTGAATGCTTTCTTTTAGGGCAGCTTTGAGCAATAAGACATTGACCAGTTTTTTCAAAAATTTTTCCTTGCAAAGAAGCTCAAAGCTCAGTGAGATGAGCCGGGGAGCATCTGTGAACCTCAGTTTGCCACAAACGTTCGGTTGGATTTAGATCTGGACTTTGATTACACCATTTTGTTGCATGAAAACCAGAAAAAGCTGGAAAAACAAAAGTAAAAAAAAAAAAACCCCATAAAACTGGAAACCGAGAACTAAAGCTGAAGCCGCAGCTCTGAGTTTAGAAGAATCGTCCTGCTGAACTGTCACATCCAGAGCTCTGTCAAAGAAAAAGGATCCCGCAGCATGACGCTGCCACCACCAAAACAGGAACAGTCCGCTCAGGTCGATGTGAGCTGTTCGTTTTCTGCCACTGACAGCATTTCCTCACTTTCCTAAAATAAATGTTTTCGTCAAAAAACATTTTTTTTAATCTTTTGGCAAAAAAAGGACATTATTTTATTTTATTTAGACCAGGTTAAAAACAAATTCATGTTTTATTTGCAGAATTTCTCTTCCTTCCACAGTTATGCTCCACTTTATGTTGGTCTGCCACAAACACACACAGGAAAATGGAGGTTGTTGCAAAGTGACTCAATGTGCAGGTAAGTGACGGGCTGTGGGTCGTCCTGCAAGGCGCTGACCGTCAGAGGAGCATCACCTGCCTGGACTGGGGAGTCGGGCTTTACTAAAGCATAAACCAACAAATAATCTAAAACTGTTTTTATTTTCTTCCTTTTTTTGGCCCTCTTTGGTTCGTTTCTCAACACTTTCTAAATTTACATAATTATTTCAACACTTTAAGAGGATTTTTTTTTTTGTATTATTGTAAGGAAACAGGAGCTTTGATCCAAGAATGACAGATGTATGACTGATTCATCAGAGAGAGGGATTATAACGTAGAGGTGAGGGTTTACCACACAAGTGTTAAATAAAAACAAAACAAAAACATGCTCCATTCACGTGAGCCGCAGACTTGATTAACAGCTGAAACGATCTGCTGAACCTTGAACGGGATTTCCTCGCTCACCTTCACTCTTCTCTCTTTCCTTTGTTTCGTTTTTGCCAACAAATAAGATTTTTGTGAGATGAAGTCATTTATTTTTCTACCTGCATGTGTTTGGAAACAGGATTTAAGCTCAGTCAGACTCAGACGACATGAATGTTTACCTCTCCATACCGAGGCTTCCTCACACCAAACGACCTTTGACCTTTCTCTTCCGGTTCGCCTTCCGCTTCGTCGTTTCCGTCCGCTAGAAGTCATTGCCCCTTACTCCCTAAAAACGATACACAAACAAATGTATGCTAAAGAAAACGCTGGAAAATAATGTAAAATGTTGTTTTGCAAAAAAAAAAAAATATATATATATATATATATATATATATATATATATATATATATTTGTTAAGAAAACTTTAAATCAGAGGTAAAATATTTAAAACAGGAATGAGAGGGACTTG
>NW_015114339.1:44006-50864 GCF_001443285.1 Poecilia latipinna | reverse complement strand
AAAAAATTTTTTTTTAAAAAAAAAAAAAAATATATATATATATATATATATATATATATATATATATATATATATATATATATATATTTGTTAAGAAAACTTTAAATCAGATGTAAAATATTTAAAACAGGAATGAGAGGGACTTGGTGTTAAACTTTAAAATGCTCTGTGTCAGTGAGGTTTTCTTTTTGGCAGTGGGGTTCCTATAACTCACAGGATTTACAGTGAAATAAACACCCACACACACCAACCCACACATACTGTTCAATGATAAACAAAGACAACAACAAAAATAAAGAAATTGAGAGAGTGCACACTCAAGAATTTAATGCAAACATTTTTCCTCAAAAGCTACTGAAATAAAGTGAAAACACACACAAGCACAATGTGTCAATTTTAACATATAATTCACACAAAAAGCAACAATCACTTCAAATACATTATTGCTTCTTTGTAACAAATAAAATAAATGACTGCAGTGACATTTCTGAGCAACATTCACATGATCTCTGTGTATGTGTGTGTGTGTGTGTGTGTGTGTTTGAATGTCCTGAACTCCACATGCTGCTTTTACGGTTTTCATAATTCATACAATTTTAGGTTAACATGTTTTTCTCTTGTAGTGATTTATTATGATTCTTTTTTCTCTCACAGTTAAAAAACAAACTTTTTTTAGCTGATTCTTAGACAACTTTTTCACAACAAATATCGCTGTGGGTTTAATTTAGATATTTATAAAACTAATTCTCTTCAGTTCTGGTAATAAAACATCTGTAGGGCAAAATGATGCTCATATTTAACAGAAGAAAAAATATTTTCTATGTGTGTGCATGTGTGTGTGTGTGTGTGTGTGTGTAGGCGTGTGTGTGTTTTTCCTTTGTTCCAACTTATCTTTACGTTTAAAGCGTTTCTTTCAATTATCCTGAATTGATCATTTCATTTAGCAGATGCAACAATGTCACATAAACTGAGTTTATTTCTGTTGTCTGCAGCCTCAACAATAAACTTCAAATGTAAATAAGGGTCGAGTTCATCAGAGAAAATCGTCAGATTTGATTTAGAATCAGTCGTTTTTCTCAGACGATGGGTTTTCTGTCAGGTTTCCTCTAACAGATCCAGGATTTGAGCTCTGAGCCTTCAGCTGTACAGTCGGCCATTTTCTGCCTCACTGCAGCGCTTCCTGAAACTCTCGACTGGATCGTCCATGAAGAAACAGAACAATGAAAGTTGCAAAACAAAAGGTAAACAGCTGAACAGTAACGCCCCAAAAAGAGCTTTTTTTATTCCTCCCGTTTGTTGTTGGCAGCAGCGCTAACGTGGCTAACAACAGAGGAGTGGCAACAAAATGGCTGACTGTGGTATTAATTCAAAACACACACACACACTCACACACACCATGCATGTGTCATTGTAGAGGGAGATAAATTAAAAGTACTTTAGGGGTTTGTCCCTCTTTTTTAAAAGATGAGATGAAGGAATATTACATTTAAACGCCTGTTTTCACATCATATTGTTTTATATTCTTTTCCTGTCTCATCTTCCTCTGTTTTTAATAAATAAATATCACACAGAGACAGAAATCCACCTCCAAGATACAGACTTTCACAAAACAAAAGGAAATAATTCAAACTCTTTAGAATTGCAAATGTTCACAGATAAGCAACATTTTGACTTTGTCTTTAAAAAAGCTAAACAGAGTACTTCATCTGTGCTACAAAATGTTTTAAATGAGCCACTGAGAAAACTCTTAAAGAAGAGTCTGATTGTTTAGGAGCTTCTGGGTCTGAAAGGATCTCAGTGCATCCAGATCTTTTCTCCCATCACAGAGTCGTCCACACACCTTTAATAAAACTTTATTCATGTCCTAACAAGAAGGAAATGATCTTCCTCGGCTCCTTTTAGCTTTGATTTTAACTGCAAATTCACACCGGTCGTTATTAGAGATGCACCGATGCGATATCAATGTCTGTATCGGACCCGATACTGAAAACAACCCTAGATTGTTTGGGTGACAATGTGCCGGATCCATAAGAGCAGATCTATTCAGTCTACTTCTAAGCGACATCGTGCTTTATTTATTTCACATTATATTTATAATTCCTAGTTGCTCTTTCTGAACCATTTGAAAGAAGGTTTGTTGCAGTTCATTTTTACGTTTGAACAAGACAGTCAAGCCATTATTTTTGTCAGTTCCAGTTTATAATAAATGATCTTTATTATTTATTCTACATCAACTGTTTTACTCCCAATTAAACTGAACAAATTAAAGTTGTTTTTACAAGTTTGACCAAACCTGTGAAGCTGTTGCTGTATTTCAGTGAGCTATGCAGGTCCAGAGTTACCAGATATATTTAGAATTCAGTACATTTATGTCTGTGTTTAAAAAGAGAAATGTTTGAAGCTAACTCAGCTCTGTTAACTCAGATATCGGTATCGGTATCAGGAGTGAAAAAAGTGGATCGGTGCGTCTCTAGTCGTTTTACAGCTTCACTAACTGTTGTAGAAATGGACGAAAACATGACAAGTTGTTCAATCTACAAAGGTATCTTTTACACCACCAAAAAAGATGAATATCACCGTACAGAATCCCACAACCTGAACCAAAACAAGAAAACCTGCCTTTAGTCCACGGCGGTGTCCGAAACTTTGACAATCCCAAACACGTGTCAAGTCCAACATTTGGGGATCCAGATTGAAACCAGAACAGAATCAATTTTCTTGAAAACCTCTAAAGGAAACTGTGAACAGATTTTTATGTTAACTGAGTAATTTATTTCTTTACTGAACTCTCTGAACTCCTTTGTGTTAATAAATCACTAAACTACCTAAAGAAGACGTTTATCTAAACTAACCAAATGCTTTGTTGGTTTTATAATAAAAGCTTGGTTTAGTAACTTCTCCTCAGCGAGGAGAAAGTGCCAAAGTGCAGTCCACACCTCACCTAAACACATCATGGTGAAACATGGTGGGGGCAGCATCATGCTGTGGGGATATAGGAAGATGGATGGAAGTAGATGAAAGACATTGGGGAGATAAAAGACTGGAGCTGACAGTCAGATCGAAGGATAGCTATGTTTCAGGATGGCCCAGTCAAAGTCCAGACCTAAATCTGATTGAGAATCTGAGGAAACTTTCACAGGTGACCTCCATCCAATCTGAGAGAATTAGAGATTTTATTTTATCAGACTTTTTAAAAGAAAAAATATTTTTTAAAGACATTTCATCTATACTTTAAGGTTTTGTGGTTGTTAGGAGGCGGAACATAAACAAGCTCCAAACCTGTGAGTGATTTTACAGAGTATGTAGATGAAGTTACTCCAGCTCATTTTTGTTACCAGCAGGTCTGTTGTTAGCTTTGAGGAATGATTCTGCAAGAAAAAGACAAGATGAACTTCTAAACCTAAATCTGCTTCATAGGAATTTAAACCTAAATATGACGATGGCAAAATGAACAAAGCTTTTATCAACACTGTGCATTTTGGAGTGAGACACTCGAAAAAACAGAACTTAAAGACCAAGTCTTTGTTTCTTTCTTTCTTTTTTCTTTCTTTCTTTTTTTTTGTATTTGTTTCTTGCTACATCCTACATTTTTCTGTCACATTAACAATTTGGCTGCAATTTAAAAACATTCAACAAGCTCAAATATTAGGACGGCTTTCTTCTTAAACAAAAAAAAAAGAACAATAAAAACACTTTGAACTGCTCGGTTGCTGAAAATGTGCAATATAATTAAAATTACCTTAAAAATAAAAGAGAAATATTGATAACCTTAGATGATGGAATTGAAGCTTTCAGTAGGGAAGAAAATTAATATAAATCTGTGCACAGTATGTTTTTTTTATAAATTATTTTTATTGGAACAAGATGCTTGTTTCTTGATGTCCTCAGTGACCTCTCATGAGCCGAACAGAGTAAAAGAAAAAAAAAAAAAACAATAAAAAAACTACATGTAATTACTAGAGTTTCTCCTGAAAGCGGCCCTCATGTCTGCAGCTGCACTCAACCCAATTTGTTCCGAGCAGCAAAATGTATAATTGCTTTTCATGAGTTTCTTCAAATACTCACCGTCTACAGTCTCTGCCCTCTGCTGCGCTCAGATTGAAATACTCTAAACTAAAACCCGAAGCGCGTACTCGGTGCATGTGAGCCACGCTTCCCTGCCCTCCTGTCAAAGGTCGTGAACTCCGAAACAGGAAGCGGGACGACATCCACTAAACTGTTTAGGCTTTTGCAAAAGGTTAGAGTTAGGGAGAAGCAAAACTTCACCCAAACGGAAACTTTTTACAAATATGGATCCCCATACTTACCTCTGCATAATTACAAATGACATAAAAAGATTAAAGCTGCAAATCCTCATTTATGTTACAGACACAGGCGTCCAAACTTTCACTTGGTTTCTACACTAAAAATAATCAACTCCTCTGTTTGTAGAAGAAGAAGAAGGAGGAAGAGGAGGAGGAGGAGCAGGAGGAGGAGGAAGTGACATCATCCAACAACATGTTCCGTCTTCATAAGTTTTCATGACGGTAAAGCAGGTGCTTGGAAATGATTCAGAAAAACGATTAAGGAAAACTTTAGAGAAGCTGAAAACCGCAGCGTTGTATTAGTGCTTTGCTTCAAAGTTTGCACGCATAGTGAGATTTTTTTTTTATTTTTTTATTTTTTTATAAACTGGAGAATCCAGAGCGAGATGAACTTTATTTATAACACAATAAAGTTCATCAGAGTTCACAGAGCCGTTGTCGGAAAGGATTCAGAAAAAACAACCAATAAAAGAAAAATGGTACAAGTGGTAAAAATAAACCTCCTAAAACTCACTAAGCTGAAGATCAATTACTTCATATGGAGTGTTGAGAATGTTATAAGTCCAGAGTCTTAATGAGAAATCTGACATGCTGATGATACACTTAAAAAAATAAAATAAATCAGCAAAGAATTTTAGACTCTGAAATTTCAACATAGGAGTATGAACAGCTTCACCTTTAATAGCAATTAAAGTAATGTGATTTCATTTACACCGCACAATCGTGTTTAATAAATAATATTTCGATGGAGCTCTTTGGTCAGACTGAACGTTAGAAAACAGCGACCTCAATAAAGCTGCAGTTCTGTATTTAAAGATTTTTTTTTATTTGTCTGATGTTATATTCTAATTTTAAACACCATGTTTTCAGAAGATTTGTGATAATTAACAGAAATAGAAGCTTTCAAACATCCGTCTGGGTGTCGATGTAACACGTTTCACTCAGTGAGAATCTTCCTGGAATAAAGTGACTTTCCTGTAATATTCTGATTTATCTGAATTAGTTTGTCTGCAGAACGCTCCACCGTTTAACAGGCTGCAACAAAAAACTGAAAACTTTACAATCTGAGCACAATTATCACTCGGTTTGTTGTGATTTTCTGTATTTTTGCATCTCAAGGTTGCAGATTCAGATGCATGTGGGATCCTGCCAGCTGAACGTCTGCTTTCTTTTCCAGCTGCCATGTTTATGATCTTCAGAAGTGAGTCGGTTCAGTCTCAACTCTGAGCAGGAGTTTAGTTACTAGTTTAACGCGAGTCGCAAGAGGAAAGTCTAGTGACTTTATAAGATAATAACTGTTTTCTTGTCGCAGTAGTCGACCTTTTGGGTCGATTCATCATTCAGTCTCATCATGTAGGAGCTCAAACTCTGTATTCATTGAGAAATTTTAAAAGAAAAATCTGAACAAATTTACTTGGCTGGAGACAAAGTTTTCTAATTATTCCTAAGAGTTAAACATACAAGCCCTTCATTGCTGTTGATACAATTATTAGAAGGTTGTATTTTTGTTTCTTGCGTAAAATGTTGCAGACTCTCATTGAAACAAAATAAGATAAAAAAAAAGAAAAAAAATGAATTTGAAAGTAAAATATTTACAATGTTGCAGCTCTAGATGTTTGAAAAAATGGATAAACATGAAAGGTGGAGGTGATTTCTTCAACATCTTAACAGCGAGCCAAACACAACTCACTATGACACTCCAAATGTGTTATTTGGAGTTATTAATATTTCTCTTCTTTTCTTTTGACTTTGCAAAGCCATGATGCTCAGTCTTGTTATTTGAGTTCATCTGCTTTTATTAAACAGATTTTGAAAAATGAAAAGATGTTCAAGAATCTGTCTGATTGTGTTCATAATTAACTCTTCAATGAACGTGTGTGTGTGTGTGTGTGTGTATGTGTGTGTGTGTGTGTGTGTGTGAGGAGAGAAGAGTGTGAGTGTGACTCAGTGAGTGTGTCGGAGCAGGAGTGAGAATTTACTTGAGAACTTGTTGGTTTCTGACGTATGTGAAGGATGTGTGCGCAACAAAACAACCATTCTGCATTCCCATTTCACTGAACTACATTACAAAACAACAACAAAAAAATAATGGATCAAATTTATGATTTATTCCTCTGCTTTAAATATAAACTGAGCATTTTACCAAAAAACTAAATTTGGCTCCTCAAAACTGGCAGCAAAAGGCAGAAAACAGAAGCATCAGTGGACGTATTTGTGTTTGTAAGGACGTGCGCATTAAATGAAAAGTTGTATTAAATGAAACTTTGTGATGCAAAAGTATAAAAAATACAGAAAGGAAATATTTACGCATAAATGAGGATCTCTGTAAGACATAACAAGGCTACTTCTATGAAATCACTTAAGCTTCACACGCGCGCACAGACACACACACATACACAATATGTCATCTCTGGAAACACACACACTTAAACACACCACAGGGTGTCCATTTCTCTGTAAAAATTGACAACATGAAGAAAATATTTCACTTGTTGATGTAAAAAAAACAAACAAAAAAATCTAACCACAGCTAGCTATATATATATATATATAT
>NW_015114339.1:38046-40279 GCF_001443285.1 Poecilia latipinna | reverse complement strand
GGATATATATATATATATACTGTATATAAAAGAAAGAAATGGTACTTTTAACTAACAAAAACATCATTATTTTCATTAATGTGATGTCAATTTTAAGAATAGATGGAGGAACTTTCAGTTTTCAGTTCTCAGCTTCTCCTAAATTCCTACCAAGTTCAAATTTCTGCTCATCTGAAGAAATCCTTACTGATAAACGACAGGCAGGCCCAGAAATATTCATACTGTTGACAGATTTACATTAAAATGATATTTACTCAACCAAGACATTGATTTCTGACAGGAAGTGGGACTGGCAAACGAAGATGCATCTTTTTTTTTTTAATTTACATTTTACTTTAAGAGGATATTATATAAAACAATATATCATTAATAAATGAAACATTCATTAATGGTACATTGATGAATGTATCATTCATCAATTATCAGGTTTCCGCTAATAATTTAATGGTTTATTTTTGGTGGTGAGCTCCAGGCCTCTTTGCAATCACCTAAACTTTCAATATTCAAATCAAGATCCAAACAGTAACTCAAGTCTGACGTTATGAATGATTCTGGGCTTCACTGAATTACACCAACATACAAAACTTTGGATCAATAAGATGGAGATTTGTAGATTTTACTATAGCAAACCTTCAAATGCCAACAGCTCAAGTCAACATCATCTCCAGCGGTGAATTATTTCACTTCTCACAAGAGTTAAAGACCCAAAACACACCATGAAACGATCACAGAGTTACTGTTAATATGTAAACGCAGCGAGATCTTTTAGAATAATAAATACTTCAATGTGTCGAATGAGGCAATAAATGCAGCTAATGCGGGTTTTGTTCACACATGTTCTACAAAGTATCAAATACTAAACCTTGAGATTGTCAAAATAAAATAAAAAAAAAAACAAAAGTGGTGTAAAATGTGTCACAAGATTGAACTGCTACAGTAGTTTAAAAGGCTGAAGAAAACTTGTAAGCTGGTTAAAACATGTTTTATTTTGTTGCTGTTGCTAGTTTTCTTTCAGAAGAAGAATGGAGAGGAGAAATCCAAAAACAAAGAGTGAGTCACATTGTGTAGTCGCGTTTTGCTGGGACTGCATGTGAGAGAAAAACACAGCAGTTCATAACTTTTTTTTTTTTTTTTACCAATGAAAATCAGCCAATTTGGTGTGTGCTATATATTTCTGATCCCCTTTTACTCTGACACTTCTGAAGAAAATCTAGTGCAACCATTTTCCTTCAGAAGCTACCCAAGTCATGAAAGCTGCTTTCATGGACAAAAAGCTGCAGCTGAAGGAAATCCATAACAAATCTGTCCACAGCAACATGTGGAAGAGTTTCATGCAAAACAAAACACTGTGAAATATGGCGGTGGCAGCATCATGCAGGGATCTAAACCAGGCAGATGTAGAAAGACAGACATTCAGACATTAACCCAACTGATAATTAAAAGGGCAGTGTTATGTATTTTATGTATTTTCTAGGCACATAATATCATTTTATAGCACAATGAAGTAACTTTGTTAACTTCAGGTGTAATAAAAATACTACAATTAAAAATAAAATAAATTTGACTTTGCAAATTAACGCCTTGAAATTATTCCTCTGGCTCTTTAAAAACTGCTGCTCTTTCTGACACACCGCCTCCTGAAGTCACCACAACATGGCTCCTCTATTAACTTGTATTTACAAGAGTTTATCCAAGAAGCGGCTCCTATAACGAGCTCACCAGGTGTTTGCTAATTGCTGCTGGCTAGTCTGAAGGAGCTACAAGAAGGAGGGCTGATCTGTGAGACGGAAGCTCAAAAGACTTAAAACTGCAGCTCAGAGGCGGGGCTAGGTCCAGCCAGGCGTTCTGCACAGCTGAATGGTTGCCACGGAGATTAAAGGATTTCTCAAACATGCGTGAAAGAATCAAAGCAAATGAGGGAATAACATGACAACATGACGTAAAGCTAAAAAAAAATAAATAAATTTTACATAATCCTGCCCCTTTAAAAACTCCCAGTCTGACTGAGTTGGAGTTATTATACATAAAACAATGTGCAAGAGTTTCAGTCTTAAGTGCAAATGTGGTTAAGGCACAAGAAACATACAGCTGTCAACACAGCAAAAGGCGGCTCTACAAAGTACTGTCTGGGCCGGGCTGAATACACATGAATACACATGTCCCACAAAATCAGTTTTATGTGCAATTTTCTTCCATTGCACAGGTATACATGTGCTGCTCTATTACATGAAAT
>NW_015114339.1:31046-34218 GCF_001443285.1 Poecilia latipinna | reverse complement strand
ATATATATGAAGCACAGGACTAGTGAGTGTGAGAGCCACTGTCCAGGATGAAACATCCAAGATCCATAAATACATCAAGGACAAAGCCTCAACGGACAATGTGCTCAGCGAATGTCTCAGGCAATGGGGCACAGAAGCCGAGGTGCTAGAGGAACCATCATGGGAGGACAAGCCTCTACATGGGATGTACCACCGACAAATAACTGAAGTGGCTGATATCAGGAAATCCTACCAATGGCTGGAGAAAGCTGGACTCAAGGACAGGACCCGAGCTCAGAGGATGAAAGAGAGAGACCACCCGAGTGTGAGAAGGGAGAGATATATATATATGTATATATATAAACACTGGTGTTTCTAGCAAAATGACAAAATGGGAAGGAGTAAGAAAGATGTAGAGCAGCTATTGCTATCCAGTCCAGATCAGAAAAAGTCAGAAGCTATTCAGAACGAACTGGTCAGATCAAAGACTCTTCACTTTATTAATCTGGCTGAATTTCTACTTATTTGCCATCTGGTTTCTATAGAACCAGATAGCAAAAAAAAAACAAAAACAAAAAAAAACAAGGGCAACAAAAAAAGTGATGAACTCAAAGTTTTGGTCATCTGTAAACTGTGATTAGTTCTTGGTAGTCGAGTAAAACCTGAACAAAACCGAAGATGCTTTCTGATCTGTGGAGATCTTTAAGCTCAATACTGAAACATCAACATTCTTTACTTAAACCTTTCACTGCAGTTTTTATCCAGCTTTGCTAACATACCTGTGTTGGACCGCAATCTGAGCCGGGTCACATACTCGGGACTCTTTTGGGGTTGTGTAGTTGTATTCTGTGTACAGACAAAAAAAAAAAAGATTTTAAAAAATTTCAATAAAAAAAAAAAAAAATCTGTTCCAGAAATCTCAGCTTTCATCTAAACTGAAACACCTTCACCTTGTTCCACTTTGAAAATCATAGTGAAATCCACTTCCTGACACCAGCTGACTCACATCTGCAAAGCTGTCAGAAAAACCTCTGAGTACGATTTAGCTGAGTCATCACCACCACTATGACATCAGCAATAAAACGGCTAGACGTGCGCACACACACACACACACACACACACACACACACACACACACACACACACACACACACACACACACACACACACACACACACCTGTGATGACGTACAACCAGAACAATTTAGGCTTTTCTAAAAAAGTAAGTATTTTGTTATATTACAGAGCAACTTTCATCCCTTCCTGAGCTCATATTTTCTTCAGCTCTGTGACGCCTTTCACACGACAAAACGGCCATGCTGGATTTTTGTAGGTAGGTTTGATCATCAAACGTTGACTGAAAGGAAATCGTTTTAAAAGTAAGAAAAGTAAGAAAAGTAAGAAAAGTAAAGGACGACCAGTCTGTGTTATCATTTGTCCCCTGTGTTGTGTATTTGTTCAGTGTTCTCCAAAGACGCATAAAGTGCCACTTTGACTGGAGAAGCATAATCTGATGCTGAAAAAATATATTTTTTAAAAAAGCAAACCTTTAATTTGAGCACATTTTTAGTAAGTGGGGAGGGGAAATTCCACGTTAAGAATTATACTTTTTAAGTGTGCTCCACATATCAGTGCCTGTGACAGAGGTTTTGTAATGGCTTTCTACTCACAAACTGTCTCAGTAAGAGGTTTGAAATCTGCAACTTCACTGCCTCTCAGCTGGATCTTTTACAATGATTCCTAATGTCTTTCGTTAAAAATGAAGAACCAGCTACTGTTTTTAAATATAGATATATTAACAACTGCGGGTTTCAGAAGAGTTTCAGGTTTTTTTTCATTGAATAATTTTGTTTTCTTGTAAGTAGAAAACTATGTGCGTTTTCTTATATCATTTTCCACAAATGTCAACCTCCCAAAGAAGAAAACATATCTACTTTATTTTTTTTGCTTAAGAAATATAAATAAAATGAATTAAAATGAATTAGATCTAACTTTCTAAGTTGTCTTTTTTGAAATAATAATAATAAAAGCTCATGCAACATTTATTTTTATTTGTTTTTATTTATCTGTATACCACTTTGAGCTGCTTTTAGTATGAATGGTGCTTTATAAAAAAAATTGATTGACTGATTGATAAAATATAGATCTTACAGTTATAGATCCTCCCCTTTGTAAAGCACCTTTCAACAATAAAGTGCTTGTAAAAACATAATACAGAAGCTAATTATGAAACAACCAACAATCATGACATTTTTGCCAAATGCCATCAAGAAAATATACATTAAATATCCTGATCAACGTTCCAGTTATTATGAATAAACTCCGATTCAAAGAAACTCAGTGTTTCAGCAGTTTTGTAGTTTTTTAAAAGTTTGTTCCAAATTAGTGGTGCATAGAAGCTGAATGTGTTTGGGTCTGGCTCCTCTCGTCTCTTCAGCTCAAACCACAGGTTTTCTGGTATTTGGGTCCGGGAACCGAGACGGTTAGGACAGAAAAGGCCTGGCTTGTGTCTTAATCAGTTAGCATCTGGATATGGTCTAATGTTTGCTATGGACATTTGGTGACAGACAAGATGCTACAGCTATCAACATGTGAGCTTGTCAAGGTAAACATGGATCCTCATCCAGCCTTGTTAGTCAGTTTGAGGTTTTTTTGTTTGTTTGTTTTTTCTTTCTATTGCACTGACTGAAGATACGGTTGAACTTATTCAGGTAGGTATTTTCTTGAAGACATTTACTAACTTATTAATATCAAAACTCTCTTGCGTGTTGAAAACAGTAGCTGCGTTTTCATTGCAAATGTGCGCAAATCTTTGTTAATATTCTGCTAATGTCGAAAAAAAGGATCCAAAAAAAGGAGTTGCGGCGTTTGCAGTTGTGGCGAGGGGTGCTGGTGCCCATAGACATAATATAAGAGTAGACCCCGCATTGGCTGCTCCGGCGCAGGAAATACGGCGGCCATCTTGGGGCGGTATACCTTCCTACTTTGCTCAATCAAAACAGCAGAAGATGCCTCAGCACTGAGGGATATTGTTGTTCGGATCGATGGACGATTGATGTGAGGGCTCCACAGACAACATTTCACAAGTAAGATGGACATATTATTGTGTATATATTGTGATTAGAATATGACTTTACTGTATTTATGTCCACCAGTGAGATACCAGCTAATATTAGCTATAGTGCTTGGTGTA
>NW_015114339.1:22837-27064 GCF_001443285.1 Poecilia latipinna | reverse complement strand
AACACATAACGCTGAGTGGAGTGGTGGACCGCTCCAAGATGGCCGCCCTAAATCTTGTCAGCGACAATAGGCAAGAGCGGTCCCTGAGGGGTCTATCCTTGTGCCCATCTCCAGCGGAAGTTTCCAGTAAATAAGAAATCAAGTTAAGATCTCGCGTTTACAAGCTAGCTCACGCGATAAGTAATTAAAAATAATGGCAGCGATGGATGTAAACAGATGAGGTATGTTGATGGCTCGAGCGCTCATCCTCCGTTATCGGTGTTTTATTCAGGTGCTGGGGCGACAAGCCGCTCACGCCTGGGCGCGGCTACGTAGGCGGCGTTTTGGGGAAATTGTACCGAAGAGTTATGGATTCAACACATTTGAATGACAACTTTTTATGAACTGTGGGAAGCTGTGAGAGCTCTAGTGAGGCCAGCTGCACATTATCCCCCAAAAAACAAAAACAAACCGTCATCGTCCTACCACTTCCTGTCGCCTTCTTCTGCCTTTTCGCCATTACTAACAACCGGCTGTTGGTCACGTGACTCGTGTGACGTGGGAAAAAAAGTGCTGTCGTGGGAGTTTTACGAAACATTTACAGAACAAACTAGTATCAGTCCTGGCTGAATATTCTTCATATTCTTGATAACTCGCTGATTTTGCCGTATTTAACATATTGTTCAGAAGTGTGTGGAATTAATTACAACCACTGAGTATCCTACAGAAACGAGCCACTAGAATCATCCATGATGTTGGTTATTATGAGCACACAAACCCATTATTCTTGAAATATAGAAGTTTCAAATTTGAAGATCTGGTGGAATTTAAAATTGCTCAAATTATGTTTAAAGTATCAAATAAACTGTGACCTAAGCTCATACAGAGCGTGTTTCTTGAGAGAGATATAACTTAGGTTACTCAAACTTAAGGATTCGTAGTTTACACACAACAAGAAAGAGCTATTTTATTTCACTTCATGGTGTAAAATTATGGAACAAGTTAAATGAGTTAAAACTACGTAAAAATGTAATACAATATAATATAAGGAGGTCATTTTCACAAGATAAAGAAATTTGGGTGAGAGTTAATGAGGCTAACCCATATGAGTGTGTGTGGGTATGGATGTAAGGATGCATATATTTAGACATATATGTGTTTGGTGAGTTCATGGCAAAAAAAACAGATAAAATGGAAAATTAATTAACCTATATCAAGATTTTCCTTTTTTTAAATTTAATAATGAGGGTCCGTCTGAAAACGTGTTTGGCTTTTCATATTTTAAGCATTGACCTCATCTCTGTCGCATCACATTGCTTTTTTCCCAATGAAACAAGAAGTCCTGGATGACTTATGAAAATTTACCAAACTACCTGACCGAGTTAAAAATATAAAGTAAATGCTTCAGTAACATTTGTTCTAAGGCGTCGTTGAATTCAAATGCGACTGGAACAAAAACATACATTTAAGGCTTGAATTTACCTTGATTCTACTGGAAGACTGGGGACGATCACGAGTGGACGGAGACGTACGAGTTGTAGAGAAGACGAACGAAGCAGCTTTTGAAGAACGAGAGCGAGCAGAAGGAACAGTCGTGGGAACGTGGAGCTGAAGGCAGGAGACGTCGTCGTCGTCCAGGTTTCATTTGGCCAGGGTTTCCCGTCTCCTCTCAGGCCACTGATGAACGAAGAATCAAGGAGGGGTAAGAGACAGGAAGAGAGGAAGACGAAGATTTATCAAACATCAGATGGACTTTGTACTGCAAATAGCTCAGTATGTAAACATGTAGCTGAACCACAGATTCATTTGATTTGATTGACATATACGTCTGTTTAAAATCTCTTCTAAAAGGTGATATGGTTATTTGGTCATTTAATTGGTAATGTAGTCAGTTTAATGAGGCAGAGTCCTGAAGATCTGGCCTCAAACGTCTCAAAACATAAAGTAGAAGTGAAACAGTATAGTTTTATGTTTTATTTATCATTTTAACCGTTTCATTTTCTACTTTTTTCTTACTATAGAATCTCCATCGTGTTCGGCATTTCAGCTGACAACAACAGGATGGTGTTTTACCTATAAGATAAGAAGCTCATATCTAAGATCCTCTATAGATGTGTGGCGCCGTTTTCGACCTGGTTTGAAAGTTTTACCTAAAAAAAAAAAAACAACATAAGTATAGTTTGTTCTCTCTTCACAGAGCCGTTGGCTTAAACGTCAGATCACAAAGAAGACTTTTACTAATTCAGTGAAAGTTGTATCCAGACCTCTCAGGTATTCTGAACCAGACGCAGCTTTCAGCTTCTATGCACCACAAATCTGGAACAAACGTCCAGAAAACTGCAAAAACGCTGAAACGCTGAGTTCCTTTACATCAAGGCTTAAAACCCAGCTGTTTAAAGCGGCCTTTGATTAATAAAAACTGGAACATTGATCGATATATTCAATGTGTATTTGCTTGGTGATTTTGATGAAAAATATGTTTGTTGCTTTTTTTTGTAATTGGTTACTGTGTTATGTTTTTATAACACAACTTTGATCTGCTGAAATATTTCATACAAATAAATTTTACTTAACTAATTTGACTTCTGGGCCAAATCACTTGCACTGGATTTTAAATCATGCACTTTTTTATATTATTACTTTTTTATATATATAAAAGTCTGAAGTGTATTTGCATTCAGCATCTTTCTGCTGATTCAAATTTAAATTAAAATGTTAAAAAAAAGAGAGAGAATGCATTATTTTCTTTACAATCACGCACTAGTTGTCCTCTAAATAAAAGAAACACAAATTAGTTTTACTGTGCATTGTTGGGTTTATGAAATAAAAATGAGTAAATAAATGTGGCTGCTTGTCTTGGTCTGTAGCATGAAATCCCATTGTATTGTAGTTTGTGGTTGTAACAGAATGAAAAATTCAAAGTGAACAAAAACTATCACAATAAATTTTATATTTTATCTGATACTGACTGGGAAGAAAAATAGAATTTTAGTTTGTTTTTTTATTTCTTTTATCTGCTCTTAAAACTCAGATTTACCTTTAACTGATTTAAAGGGAGATGTCACCAAATGTCTCATCTTAAAATGAACCAACATTTTGATTTAGGGTTTTTTTTGGTCATTATTTTATTTCTTACTACAGCTTTTTCTCTACAAGCCGCCATGTTTATATATTTAATCACATTTTTTATATTTATTTAATTGGCATTAGCAGGGTTTGTCAATCACCTGAGAAAATAAACTTCACGAACACGAAGCCAAAACAAACAGAGTCACGGAGAACAGCAGGCAAAAACCAGAGTATGAAGACATTTTGGTACATGTTCTCCATCTCTCACACACACACACACACACACACACACACACACACACACACACTCCCCTCCACACGTGTGTGTCGCTCTGTCTGCAGGGCCGCAGCTCAAGTGAATAAAACGTTGCTCAGCTAAAAATAAATAAAGGGGCTCCAGAAGGGAGCGGAAAGCATTGTGAGGCTGGGAGTCACGACCAGCAGTGGTGATGACGATACATTCTCGTTGCTGAGCGCACACAGACACCGAACACACACACACACCTTCTCCTTTTCATTCAAATGCTGAGAGAAAGACTATAAACAACATGACATCATGACTTCCAGACGATGAGAAAAGGGGGACAAAGAAAAGACAGCAAACACAAACAAGACAGCAAAAGTCCCATAATGATGATAATTTAATAATTTCTGCTTTGTATGTAAATTTGTTTCTCCAAATTAATATAAATGGTACATTTATTTTGTTTTTTTTAATGTATTTTATAGATGATAATGTAATTCTTGTAGCGCTCCACTGGCAGGCGGATGAACAGAATTTGTATTTTTATTTAACGTCCTGCTTTTTACGTTCTCTTTAACGCAGGACGTTTCTAAAAAAAAAAAAAGCTCTGCAGAACTGCATGGTAAACATATACAGGTTGTGATATTAGGCTACAGGTCAAAGTTCAACAACGTTACAGTTCCATGATCTTATTTAAAACGAGTAAAGTGCTTGGGACTTTCATTGTATATGTGACAAGAGGCACAGTCTGAAAACATCTGGGAAGTATTAATCAGATTAAGTCATTCGGCTCGATAAATGAAGAAAGAAAACGGCGTGTGTTACTTTGTGTGACAGGCCACCATCTGAAATGTCACGTGTCAAACTCTGACCCGTGAAAAAATGTGCCTGAAAACCAGTGATGGGAAGTAACGAAGTACATGTACTTCGTTACT
>NW_015114339.1:16305-18524 GCF_001443285.1 Poecilia latipinna | reverse complement strand
TTGAGTACTTTTTCCACCACTGCTGAAAACACTGCAGAGCTTATCCTCCACTCAGTTTTCCAATGCTCTGTAATTTAACAGGAGCAAATCGAACTTTAGAAATGATAGTGCTGGTTTTAACAGCACTATCAACATGTGCTTGTTAAAACCAGAAAAATTATTTCTGTTTTTTTGTTTGTTTTTTTCCAACAGTATCTTTAGCAGCATTCACCTTCTTTGCACCACAAATCTGGAACAAACTTTTGGAAAATTGTAAAACAGCCGAAATACTGATTTCCTCTGCATCTATCGTAAAAACCCGCCTGTTCAGAGCTGCTTTTGAACCACAATACATGAAACACTGACCAACATTTGGATGTGAAATGATGGAACATGGAAAAATGTAACGCTTCAGTTGTTGATAAATTTTTATTTATGTGTTTTTATGATGTAAAGCCCTTTGAACTGCTTTGTTGGGTGAGCATTTATCGCATCATTTATTGTGATAAATTTCTCATCAAGATACGAATTTTGATTCATTGCTGTCACAATAAACTCCAATTAATTATGTTTAAAAAAAACTGCGTAGATTGTTACATTTAGTATTTTCTCCACAGTTTGTCCAATGAAAGCACCAATAAATATTTCCAATAAGTTTGAAAATATGATTCAGTGTGGTTACTGAATATGGATTACACTCCTTCATGTGTTCTGTGTCCTAAAGACGCTGATTAAAAACAGATATGTTTTTCAAGGGCAGTGTTTGTGTCTGTGAGGTTATGAATGTTTAGCCATGCAGTCACAGTAATACAGTTACCTAAAAAAGTTACCTAAAAAAGAACTAATAAATAGTTCTTATTGTCACTTTTAATCATAACAGTACCACAAAATATCATGATGAAACTTTAAATCCATATCGCCCAGCCCATGTTTTGTAGGTCAGTGGTCTGGTGTAATAGAATCTGATCCAAAGTTAAATTAATTTAATTCAGAATTATATGGAACACTTTTATATAACATGCTACATATAAGCTCATTGTCGGTGGTTCTTTATGATCTTGCTAACAGTTGAAGACTCCTGAGCAAACAGCAGAGCTGATCTTAAGAGTTTTGACTCTGCATGAACTATATGTCGTCACGGTTACAAGGACTAACCAGCTCCTGAATGAAACGGCAGCAAAAGGTCAAACAAAAACTCTGAAGTATCAGTAAAAAGCATCGAGAAGTGCTGACAAAGACCATTTTAAAACACTCTGTAACGGGTTGGACATTTTAAATCAAGGTATAAAAACTGAAAGACAAGTTAAGGTGGAAACCCAAAAGGAGTCTGGGTGTAATTTGATGCAGATGCAGATCAGCAATGGTTACGTATGTGGAGGGATTGACTCATGATGTTAGTAACTTTTTCATGCTGCTTTCTTTTTCTTTTTTTGCTATCAAAGTCACTGATTTAGAGATGCTAGTTTAGAGATATTTATGGTGTTTAATGTGACTTTTTGCTACTGGCCGCATCGATCACGCGCCATAATTTGACATCAAGTAAAGCTGAGGCAGCACCTGCAGGTGGGAGTTAGTGGACACTTAAACCCGATGTTTTTGACCATGTTTCTACAAAATTTGCACTAAACTCATTTACTTAAATGCATTAGCATTAAAAAATGGGGGGGATCTGTTGATTTTGTGTGAATTTTTGCATAATTGTGAAAAACTGGAAGGATGGATGGATGTGATTTGGTGACTGGAGTCTAGATGCCCACATCAAAAGCTTTGGCAGGGCCAGTTTTGGGTCCCAGGCCTTGAGTTTGATGCATGTGCCAATACAGTAACTGTGGTCCAATGGAGAAACCAGAGGGTACATCAACATATCCAAGAGTTAAAGAACAATGCAACACCAACCACACAGAAGGCCTCGAAAACTGGCAATGTAACTTCAGTGTCCCATCAAAAGGCTGCCATCATGTGGAGCAGGGAGTCTGAATCTTGCATTAAAACTTATGACCAGCACAGCTACATCATGTCCAACTCCATCGATCACTGCGCTACAGTGTTCGTGCAAAACAACAACTCTCAACACACAGAAGGGGGAACTGAGGCCCGCCTCCTTCTTCTTCAGGCTCTCCTTTGACCACCAATCAATCGTTTGCTGATCTCAGACATAAACAAACCCAGTAGCTGCATTTCCATTAGCCGTAGGATTGCGCAAATTGAAATGACAAAAAATACATTTGAATGTGATTATA
>NW_015114339.1:0-10523 GCF_001443285.1 Poecilia latipinna | reverse complement strand
AGCAGGATATAGACAAATACTTGTGTAGCTTTGTAGTGGAAATGCAGCTGCTGTCGATCCTTCAGATCTGCTGCAACTCTGCAACAGCTGCTGGTCAAGCTGCTGTACAACAGAAAGGAAGAACCGCTGATATCCACAGGTCAAAAGTGCTGCCATGCCCTGCAGATGCAAACTAACTTTACCAAAACTACGTAAAGGAAGTTTGACACCTCGATGGAGTAAAGAATATCTCCATCTCCGTTAGACAATGCAGAAGTTTTCCTATTTGGAAAGGATAAATCGTTACTTGAAGAGTGTATTCAAGAAAAATGTGTATTCAAACTGAAGAAACAGAACATCACAACCCCAGTTTCATCCTTTTTGACTCAAATAAGATGATTATGACCATCTACCAGTTTCTGGCATCAGTCTGAAGAAAGTTTCCCAAACTTGTCGCATGTACAGCAAAGCAGCCCAGCTTTAATACTCGGACAGTCTGTGGTGAATTTACTGGTGTCTTTTGCCTCATTGTCGTGTTCTAGCGTCAGGTTCTGCTTCGACTTTAACTTTTACGGATGGTCTCACGTTTTCTTCACACATCTTTTGAGGTGGTGTGCAACTTACGGTGGAGTTTATGCTTTAGCACTTTATCATTTAAAAAACTGTCTCAGTTTGGCCTGAGCTTGGTGGAACAAATGTCACGTTAAATCCTCTGAAATTTACTCACACGGTGAGTAAAACTCTTATGTACGTGCATGAAGACTAACCATATCTACCTTATCAAGGTGCAAACTTTTCCATACATAGGATTTTGTTATTTATTATCCTTAATTTTCAAGAATAAAGTAGAATAAAATAAAACGACTCAACCGCCTTTGTTTCCTCACCGTCTGGAGTTAAATTACTCCAAATTTCTCTTGTTTTCACTTAGTTAGAACAACCAACATTGTTTCTGTTTGCTAAAAGTCACTGAGAGAAAAACATATGGCAGAGGTTTGTTTAATAATATCTTCAGGGTCAGAAGTTTACATACATCTCGGTATTTGGTAGAATTGTCTTGTTCATGTCGTCATCACATCGACTTTCCCTCGTTTAAAGACGTAGAAATCATTCTACATGTAAACGTCTGACTGTAAAGACATTCATAAATCAATGTCTGACATATTAATTTTCTCATTCTTGTGGCATTTAGGAAATAGAAACAATGTTTGCAATTCTAACTGACCTAAAACAACAGAAGTTTGGTCTGATTTAACTTCAAACAAAATCGGAAAAAAAAATCGGCTGTTTGCCTGATAACTTGTAAAACTTTTCAGCAGTGCCCGTGTTCTTACTAAAACATGTTAAAAAAAGGTCTTCTTTTACACACTTGGACGCTTTTTTCCCCCCCATTCTTTAACGTGGATCTATTAAAACATGATGGACTGAAAGCATGCATTAAATATCACTTGTCAAGTCAAGGTAAGGCTGCTTTATTTGTGTAGCACATTTCAGTAGAGAGAAAATTCAAAGTGCCTTACATGATGAAAACATGAAACGGCGAGAAGCATTACATCTCAGAAACAAAGTAAAGGAAAGCGGCGAAAGGTCAGAAAACGGAGAACAACTAAAGATGTTCCAGTTTTTATTCATCAAAGAGAACTCTGTGCAGATGAGTCTTTAAGCCTTGATTTAAAGGAACTCAGTGTTTCAACATATTTTTCAGTTTTCTGGAAGTTTGTTCCAGATTAGAGGAGCAGAGCATCACCAGAACCACTTCACCGCCACATAAGACTTAATCTTGATCATATAAAAACCCAATATAGCACAAAGAAATTTCTGGTTTTTACCTTAAGAAAATGCAAAAAGGTAGTAAGGCTGCGTACTGTTCACACAGCTGATTGTCACAATTCTTGTGAGCACTACTTTGAAAAAGTGGAACGCTCTCTTATGTTAACATTAACGAAGTTAAAATCTGAAACGTGCAGATTCTGTTCGTCTCTGTGTTCACGAATAACTTACACATGGTGTGTGTGTGTGTGTGTGTGTGTGTCTTTATGAAAAGTGTCTGGATCAGGTCAGTGTGTGTCACAGTCGAAATCTAGTCAAGATAAAGACACACACTGATAAAACGGCATCATCCCTGATACGACGATTTCATTGACCAAATTCAACGAAAGTCGCAAAACAAAATCTATAGAGAAAAAAATGTTCACGCCAAGCTTCAGGCATTTAGCAAATGGAAAAAAATTTGGAACATTCTTTTCCTTCAGACAACAAGGAAAAGAATATGTTTATGTCTTTTTGTTGAGTGTACGTAAATATCTGATTTTACTGTATAATTAGGAGCTCAAAAACAGAGAACGAATGCTTGAACATCTTATTCCACTGAATCAGGTGTTCTGATATCAATGTTCTCCCTTATAGTGTCATGCTGGCAAAGACGTTAACTTCCTCAAGTTCTCAAATATTTCTGATTGTTAAAAAAAACGTAGTTATTTTAATCTCAACGTTAAGGCTTTCGTAGTGAAGACTGTAGAACTTCTCAAGACGATGGTGCAAAAACGGATTTGACTTAAAATCTAGAAAATTACAGACCATCCTCTTCATGAGACTGTCTTAGAAAAACTGAGTGTCTTCAGTCAGAGGCTTCCACAAATTTGCTGTGACACAGACCGCTACCACCGCTGTCTACAATAACGCTTCGAAGAATCGTGAATTAACAAGAGTTAGAGCAACATTTGGGATCAATATTTTCAGCTGAATTTGGACCAGCTGAGACGAGGGAACCATTGTTTTCCTCTGATGGAAACTCGTCCTGTGCTGACGTTACATTGACTGCACTCTGTTCAGGGTGAGCGAGACATTCTGAGGCTCAGGAGAAACCATGTAAAATGTTGGTGGCACTAAAGCAACAAAAAAAAAAAGGTGAGACTTATAAAACATGGATGAAAGTGCATGTTTTACGAAACGAAGAAAAGCAAGGCGCAGTAATTCACAACACAAGTCAACTATACGGATTGTTTTTAAAAAAAAAAAAATTAAATACAACTAGAAAGTAAAGCAACCATATGACATTTGGTCAAACCAATGGCAGCTTCACATGTGAAAGTCACTGATGTCCAGGGGATAATCCTTCTAAACAAGCACCCAGGCGGGATAAAGATATATATCTATTTATAACAACAATAATGAATAATTTACTGTGTCGTCGTCGTCGTTGTGTGACTGGGAGTTGATAAGACTTCCATCTCTTTTTCTTGCTCATGCCTTCAAAGCCCCTCGGTTTCAGTTTTTTCAGTGACGTCACCGTCCTAAATATAGCTTCATCACCGGTGGCTGGTATCAAACGAGACAAACGATTGTTAGCGGATTTTTTTTTTTTTTCTAAGAACATGCTGTGATTTATCGCTTCAAGGAGAGCTGGACGCACCAGGACACTTTGGTTCTTTTAGAAAAACCACAAACAGGCCGAAAAAAAATACAAGTTTGTAAAATGAAAACAGCTGTATTTGTATTTGGTCAAGATGTGGTTTATGGAACAAAGTGATAGGAAACTGTAATCCCCCACAATTTTGCTAATAAACTTAAATCCTGATCATGCAGTTTAGAAACCACTCAGGGATCGGGTCACACCAGCGCCGCGTGTGAGGGCACGAAGGGAGCAGAAACCGCCACGTCTCTGGCTCCGACACACAACACACGGCGAGAGATCCGTCTCCAGAAGGCAGCAGACATGCAGCACATACATTGTGTGTGATGAAGAGACTGTTTTCAGAGGAAAAACAGACAAACAGCTCCCAAAGGCACAGCAGTCAGTCGTCGTTTTCCTCGAGTGACGAGAACCCGTGAGGATCTGGTGACTCGGTCGGCCCGACTCTTGTCTCCGACCGGATCTGTCAGAGCCTCGTTTCAACCGGATTGTTTTGGCGTCGTTCTCCTGAAGCCCAGCTGAGCGACGCTCCCGTCACGGGGTCGCTCGGTTTCAGGGAACGCCACGCTGAAACTTTTTTGGGGGTCAGAGAGCGACGTCAAAAAAGTCAATAGGTCGGCTGTGGGGAGTTTGTGGGAACGTTGAAATGAGATGGATCCACTGTGATGGTAATGATGAGTCTTAAAAAAAAAATAAAACCTGGAGCCAGATGAATATTACATTTTCTTATAACTATCAGCTGAACATTTCAACAGGTACTCTATGCGTCAATCTGCTCTGTGTGCGCTCGTAAAAACCACAGCTGGATTTTGGAATAGACTCCGGCTCACTGCCCAGGGCATCAGTCTACCAGGGGTGGGAAAAAAAAAAAAATATATATATATATATATATATATATATATATATATATATATATATATATATATATATATATATATATATATATATATATATATATAAATTTGAAGCTTCCAATTGGTAGATAAAATTAATGTTTTTTATTTATTTGTTTTATAATATAGACACTACTTTGTCATCTGTAGGGGTAAATATAAAACACTTAGACTTGCCAAAGTTGAACTGTATTATTCTTTACAACTGCATTATGCAACTTTTAGTCCGTCTATAAAAACACTGTTTCATTTCAGCTCTATATGAAATGAAACACAGTCAATTTGTTGCATTTGGTTTCTCTCAGAAATCGGAGCTCAGATATGTAAATGATGTCACACCCAATGGAGAACATTCTGGGTGTTTTTTTTATGTGCCTTTTTGTGAGTGCAATTTAGCAACACAAGATAATTATTTATTGTGTCTTCACTTTAGGTATTCAAATAAAAAAAAATGCTCTTAATATATACTCTACACCACTAATTAAATGTTATTTAGTTAGATACAAGCTATAAAAGTTGCTAATAAATCATTTAAACCTGCAACTTTCACAATGTTTTTTTTAAGTGTGGCCAGTTTAAGTGTGATATACTAGATTTTTTATTTTTATTTTTTTGTATTTCTGAATGCAAACCTGCTGAACATCCAAACGTTTTAATCTAAAGTGAACGCCTCATTGAATGTTCTGAATTATCTTACATTGATTACAAACTGTGAGGCCCGGGGTGGGGGTGGGGCTTTAAACAACGGGGGCCCACCCGGGGCCCCGGTAGAGCCAAGAGCCGCTCCTGGAACATTTTATGCAAACCGCTGCCTGTCCCAGCAGCGGGACCTCAGCCCAGTCTTATGAACAATCTCACACAGCTGACTTACACAATAAGCGGAAAGATATGCTTACATGCTGTGAATATATATTTATTTTTTTCCCACCATATGCAGACATTTAGAAGGGACGCTGCCTCATTTTCTCAGTAAATCATAGAAACTAGAAACCAGGAAATCCAAAGTTACGCAAAAGACGCGGTTCAAAACAAAGAAGCGTTTTATAAACGTACAGAAAAGTGTGCAATGCTGAAACTGTACAGGCTGAATTTCCTGACGTGACCCAGCATTCAAGCCGGATAGAAACCGGATGACTTGTAAAGCGACGACAACAACAACAATGTGCTTCTGCTCCAACGTTAGTGATCAAATTAACACACTAAAAAGAAAACGAGAAGACGCTAAACAAGGACAACGTCACAGCCGAAGCTCTTTATGGGTGTATTAATTCAGCAGAGCGTGAAATAAAAACTTGTATGCATGATTTTGAGCATAAAGACTACTTTTAAGATAAGTTCCTCTGCAGGTGATTCAACTTGGTGTTTGAATTCCAGCGACACAAAAACACACAGAGGGGAATCCAGCATCACCTCTTCCGGCTCACGCGCGCTCAACCTGCAATTTAAGCGCCTTTACGCAAAACCCAATTCAACATTTGAGCTTTACGTCATAACCGAACAGAGAGAGTCGTCCAGTTACCTTATTGGGAGTGAAGTGGGGTCTCTCTCTGCCAGTCTGTCCTCGGTGCAAACCTCCAAACCGCCTGGTCGCCTTTTTCTCTCCGTCCGGAGCTCAGCAGTAAAAGTCCACTCGAGTCGCCTCGCTTCCGTGACGAGCCGTGCCTTTTCTTTCTTTCTTCTTCTTCTTCTGTAAGACAAACAAAGACGGGACAGTCGTGTTGGTGGTGCTGAATGTTTCACCGGAGGCCTCGCGGAGTCAGGAGGACACATCGACGGGGAGAGGAAGGAAACTCCGTGACCTTCAGCCGAGACACAACCTGGACGACGCTGCCTCTGAGCGCCGAGCACAAAGACATCTATACGCAAAAAACATAAAGTCATAATCACGCCTCACCCCCTTTATTGTTGTTGTTTTACCATAAATCACTTTTCCACACCGTTATTTTCACGTTTTATTACAAATACGGTGGCTTTTTTTTTTGTTTGTTTTTTTTTTTGTTTGTCGACTTAGGAGACAAATGCAAAGTAAAATGAGGCCTGCACTTTAGGTCAGAGGTCAGCTTTTGTTTTAATCTATTTGACGTCGCTTTCCCGTCTGTACATACTTATTGTTGTTGTTTTATATATATATATATATATATATATATATATATATATATATATATATATATATATATATATATATATATAGATTATTGAGAGAGCATGGTTCGTACTTTAACCATCTGAAGCATTCAGACGGCATTACACATAAAAAAAAGGATAGCAGGCGAAGAGGAGCGGAGGTGTTCTCCCGAAAATCCACCGAGTGTGCAACGACTTCCTCACAGGTCCGGGGTTTCCTCAGAGGGCGGGAGTGACTGTCACAATCAAATCGTTCATTCCACTTCTCCACCCATTTTCCTCTCTGTCCTGTTTTTCTTCTTTTTTTTTCTCCCTCTCTCGATTAAAACGCGAGCCGCTAACAAGTTCAAACTTCACGCGGAAGCAGACATTTTAATTGACAAATTTCTAAGTTTCTTGTGTGTAACTTAAGAGACTTTCTTGCTCTTTACATCCCGTTGTAGTGATCTATATCGCCGTAAACATTAATACCGTGTATATATTCATCTCTTGCACCAGAAGGAAGGGGGATTCTCGTACAAAAGCACGTCATTTGTGAGCACACCCGTCCCCCCCTACTCTCGCTCTTTATGTGCTGCTGGCTGGGACAGCAAGTGAAGCAACTCGGTCTAAACTTCGTCCTTCCCCTTTTTCTTTCTTCTTTTTCCTCCAACTTAAACTCAGCCGGATCTTCATCTTTTCTTTTTACTCTCTCCGTCGACTGCGTAAATTTTCACTTCTCGCTTTTGTTTTCATCGATCCGAACACTTTGCTGCGCGAACTTTGTTCCATCACAATGTCCGCTTGAGAGAGCAGAGTTCGGGGGCTTTGCTGTGTGACTGGGAGAGCTTTGACGAATTGTTGCTGCTGCAGGAATTTAGCGTGGTTAATATTTTATTTTATTTTATTTTATTTTATTTTACTGTTTTTTGTTTCTCTCTCGCACGTTGAAACAGGGGGGTGGGGGGGGTGGATGAAGTGAGCAATGTCTGAGGGACGTGGATGAACTTCTATTCACAAACTTGGAAAGTGTGACACGTGTACGTTTCCAGAGAGAGCGCGTGCGTAAAATGAGAAAATGTGTCTCGAGTCGCCGTAATGACCGGGGTTTAAAGAAGGGCGAACAGCAGCAAGCAACCCTCCTTCAGCTGCCAGCTCGGGTTTGTATCTGTGTCGGGATGGACGGTTTTAGGGGAGGGGGGAATCCCTTCTCACCCTGCACTCTCCCAACACATGTGTGTGCCCTGTGAGTGTGTGTGAGGGAGAGAGTGTGTGTTTGTGTGTGTGTGTGTGCGTGATTCCCACTGTAAACTTTCTGAATCGGGGATTTCAGGTGTAAGATCGTGGTGGAGTTTTGGGAAGTAAAGTGACACCTCAACTCGACCCTCCACGGAAGGGTCTCCCTGTGTTTACACCGTGGCTCTGACCGGGGCCCCGTTCTCATTTGCTCAGTTTGGGACAGGGCGGGGGGGAGGGTTAGGGGTGGGGGGAGTGTTTGCTTGAAGTAGTGACTTCATGTTACAAACTCCAAAGTTTGGTGTCAGAGCACGTGTGTGTGTGTGTGTGTGTGTGTGTGTGTGTGTGTGTGTGTGTGTGTGTGTGTGTGTGTGTGTGTGTGTGGGTCGACAACAACAGAACAAAAAAATGAATGTCAGTGAGAGATCGCTTCACCGTAGGGTCCAACCAGGAAAACTGGGGAAAATACCGAGACACGTACAGGGGGTCTGGGGGGGTAATAATAATAAAAACAAGTATGATAAAAACGCCACAGTTGTGGCAGTGCTGAAAATGGCCAGGGTAAATACCGACAGCAATGAATCGAAATGGAAAAGTGGGCAGAAAAAGGAGGAAAGTCCATTAAAAATACGATTTTTAAAAAAATTCCACGAGTGGAAAGACCTCCACCCCCCTCACCCCCCAAACCCCTGCTCCCGGTCTTTGCGTTGAGCACGTCTCGGCGCGGCGATTGCGCCCTCCGCAAATGCTTTTTGGGGTAAGGGCTTCCCAGATTAATAGTAATGAACAGCAAGCCCAGACCGCAAAAAGATTCGTGAAGGACATTATCTTTGCTGCTGCTGCCGCCGCCGCTGCTCCTGCAGCTGAGGTCCCACGGAGACTCCGTGACACCCGGGTAGCCCCGCTCTCCTGTATCTCCAATCCCGGCTCAGTCGATTGTATCTCCAGCTTTCAGCGAGCCGCGGCTTATATTTCCTCCAACGTGTACTCAGAAGGAGGAAGAGGAGAGGATGGATGATAGAAAAAGATGGTGTGGGGAGGGTTGGAGGGTTTGGGGTGGAGGGGAAGAGAGGGGGGAGATGCGTCTCCGACTACTGCTGCTGCTGCAACTGAGAGCTATCCAAGGTCCTTACGCTCCTTCTCCAGTTTGAATCCTTCTCTATCCTCCCCTCACGTCTCTCCTCCCTCAAGCATCCCCATGCAAGCAGACTGCTTTTACATAGATTCTTTATTATTTTTTTTCTTTTTGTCCCCTATAGCCAAACGCAATGCCGTGCAAAACCCGTGTGATCGCAATGAGCTGTGCACCGATGCGTTTTGTTGTTTGTGTGCGCGTGTGTGTGTCTGTGTGTGTGTACGCGCGTGCCTGTGTGTGTGTGTGTGTGTGTGTGTGTGTGTGTAATGTTATCTGCTGCCTGTATAGTAAAAAAAAAAAAGCGCTGGCTGTCTGCAGCCGCTCTAAAGCTCTGGGTGAGGAGGGAGCAAGGCTGTAAACTGCTGGCAATAAATAGAGAGCAAGGAGCGATCTGATTGGAGCAAACTGAATCTCGTCATCGGCCAATCGGTGCCTCGCTCATATAGGAACCCCCCTTTTTGAAAAAAAATGGGGAAAAAAAATTAGGCAAAAAAAAAAGACAACTATAACCAAATTGTAATCTATATCAGCGAGTATATACTTAGATTTGGATACAAAACCAATACTGGTTTGAATGGGAGTTTATATATATATATATATATTTATATTCATATAAAAAAAACAGAATCGTGACGAGTGAAAACGAGTAAATATGATAATAGCAACAATAAACAAGATATGTGACACAGCAAGGATGAGCCATTCCCACTTAAAACCATGATTATTATTTTTTATTAATATTATTATTGTTTCAAAAACACACCCTTCATGCGGCGAGAGGAGTGATCATGAACAGAGTAACCAAGCCAAACATTAGTCATAACAACTGGATGTCGGTGGATCGGGACTGTCCTCTCAAACACACACAGAGTCTCAGCACAGAGCAAGAGCAGGACTGGGGTCGCCTGGTCACTAGAGGGTAGAACCGCAAAAACCACAGGGGGGCTGAGGGGTGCCGGAAGGAGAGGGGGGGTGGGAGGCAGGGTCCAAACTGCAAACTATGTCCGGAACCATGTTAGCTGAAGGTGAGTAACAGAGGTAACATGTCGCCATTCCCATTGCAGTCCAACGCAACAGTTTACTGAAGAAGAAAACATTTTTAAAAAAATGCACAGCACAATGTAGAAAACAGCGCGTCCCAGAACATCACATTCAAGAAATGAAAGAGGAGAGTTCACCGCGACCATGAACCACTTTTTTTCTCTCTCTCACGCGCACGCACTCGCACTCACGCGCACGCACAGTTCGGATCGTCTCTAATAGGTTTTCTTCTCGATGTTGTTTTAAAGTTAAGTTCTTTTTTCATATAAAGAAGTAGGAACTTACCTCTACATTACTTTATTTCCCCGCCCCTCCCCTCCTCCTTCCCCCACCAGCAACAGTTCCATTAGTTTGAGTTTTGTTGTTGTTGTTTTGTTTTCTTTGTTGTTTTTGTCACATGCAGCTGCAAAACGTTCATCCTGGCTCTTCAGCTACTCACTAAACTGCCATCAAGTACGGGGAAGTTGGGTGGAGGCCGGGTCACGATCCGGACCGGACCCTCCTTCCCACCCTACCCTACCCCTCACAGCGAAACTCCCCCTAGCTCCTCTCTCTCTCTCTCTCCTCTCTCTCTCTCCCCTCTCTCTCTCTCTCTCTCTCTCTCTTTCTCTCTCTCTCCTGATGCTGGCGGTCTGCATTCAGACCGCCAGCATGCCAACAAGCAGGACGACGTTCTCCAAAAAAACACAAAAAAACGGCTGAGTGTGTGCGTGTGCGTGTGTGT